>NW_020825477.1:0-247902 GCF_003286085.1 Drosophila persimilis
TTTGCTCCTTGTGTCCGTTGCCGTTCCCTGGTGTGCCTACGGCGGGGCCCGTTGTCGCCGATGCCGGGTTCGAATCGCACTCGTTTCTTGGATCGCTGCTGTACCTCGTGTACCCGGAAGGGGTTTTTTCAGCATGGCTCTGTGGTCGAGGCCGGGGAGCGCCGATGTCCATCCGGGTTGGTATCCTGCCGGGGTCGAGACCTCGTCCGAATTCCTAGAATTCCTTGAAGGAACGGCCACGCACGTCTCGCTCGGTACGTCGTTCCTCGCAAGATTTTCCCACCTCACCATCATGGATCCCAGGGGATCGGCCACGCGCTCCTTGATGTTGGGCGACCCGGTCTGGGCTGAGATTCGTAGGTTGATCCAGGCGGGATGTGGATCCTATGTCTTGAGTCCTGGTATCATGGCTGTGTTTAAATTTCAGGCGCAAGGGGACTCCTCCACACTGCAGGGTCGCGTCTATCCCGCATAGGAAATCCATCCCGAGGAGGACGTCATCCAGCACGTCTTTCATTACTAGCACCGGCATCTTTACTTGTTGATCTCCTAGTCGTATGTCTGCCATCAGCGCCTGAGTCAATTCCCGGAGGGACCCATCCGCCAATCTGATCGTCGTTCGTACCATCGCTATACTCTGTCCGTTGTCCAGCTCCAGGGCTTTGCGTTCGCTAACGAAGCTCCGTGTGGCGCCTGTGTCCAGAGTAGCGAGTAGGTCCTCTCCTTCCATGGTTACTTGCGCGCGAATTCGTCCTCTCTCCAGCCGCAGGGTTCCCTTTACTGCCTCGGGGTGGGAGTGGCGGTCTTCGCCCGGTCCCCTGCCGAGTGAAGCGCCTGTCCGTTTCCCGACGAATTCCTGCGACAGCATTCGATGGTGCGTAGCCCGCGACGGCCGCAGTCCCAGCAGTATAAGACTTGGGGCTGTTTACACTCCCTGGAAAAGTGTCCGGACCCGCCGCAGTTCCTACAAGCATGCTGCACGTCGATTATGGTGTCGGCGTCTTGGAGGATGGTTCCATTCCTGACATCCGGCTGCTGCGAGTCCGTCGACCAATCCCTCACCTGGGTTCTATCGTGCCGGAGATCCTGTGTCCTCGCAGCCGCGTGATTCCTTGGTCCTCGTTGACCAGCCGTTGGCCCCAAAGTTTCCCGGGGATGGGTGTCTCGTGCTTGGTTCGCGTACCCCGTGAGCTCCGACGGTCCCTTGTTACGCGTCACCTCGAAGTTCACAACCAGTTGCGTTAATTCGGTGAGAGAATCAAAATCTTTTCGCCTCGTAAACAACTGGTATTCCGGGAGCATGTTATCGTATATCCTTTCCAATTCCTGAGCCTCGGTGTATCCCGCGCGCTGCATCATTAGTCGAATGTCCACGAGGTACGTTTTAAACGCTTCTTTTGGTCGTTGAAAATGGGTTCGGATCTCGTCCTCTAGCCGTTGAAAGTACCGGGGAGGCAAAAAAAACTCTGAAAACTCTTTGCGAAAGGTCTCCCATGGTTCTCCACTAAGGCGGCTCGTTCGAAACCAACTCTCGGCCCGACCGGTCAACAACACGAGGATTCCTTGTGATAAGTGTCGTAGATCTATCTTATAAGTGGCTGCCCTCTCTTGCACGTGCTCAAGGAAACTTAACGGATCGCCGGACCCGTCAAACACGATTCCCCAGCGGACCATTTTCTCGGTGATCGCAGCGTTAAAATGCTCCTCGTTCCAGGTGGGCCCCTTCGTTGATGGGTCCTTGCTACCGTGCAGGTTTCTCTGCGCGGCACCGACGTCGATGCCATGGAGTAGGCTCTCTGCCGGCACAGCGGATCCCGACGCCATACTACGGCTACTGGCGGGTACGACATCATACGCAGCCGGGGGATGGGGTTGTAGGCTAAGAGGCGCGAGTGTAGAAGGGCGGGGAGAAAGTGGTTTAACCTCTGGAGTCACGGCGACTCCGTACTGGGCCTCCAATTCCTCCAACCGAGAGCGCGCCGTACTTGGTAAATCGGCCGAGTTTGCGAAGGTCGCGAGTCGACGTCTCAACTCTTGGACAGTTCCAGCGCTGTCTAACCCAAGCTCCGCGGTAATCATCTCCAACTCGTTCTTGCGCCTGACCGAAATCCACTTGACTCCCATGTTGAGTTGGTCCGGGTCACTGTTGCTGCACGTGGTCTACGATCAAATGTCTGGGGCGTCGCCTGAGGAGTCGAAAAACGTAGCTAAGGACGCGGCGAAAGACGGGGCTCTGAATCCTTAAACGGCGAGGACGCGTGCGAGGCTATTCGGTGGTGAATTACCGGTGGGCCGTCTTGGTCGGGGACCTGGACACGGGGGCTGGCAATTAACACGCGCGTGTTCAGGGGTACTTTAGTCGTTGGTTTCTGCAGGATTGTTCCGGTTAGAATCCGTTGGTTCGTGTTCAGTTTCGGGGGGAGCGCGAGGTGGACAGAAGACGCGGGATCGCTGTCTTTCGCACGGGGTAGCGACATATCTCCGACGACATATCTCCGACGATCCACAAACGACATATCTCCGCGCGAAATTATGTCGTTTTAAAGCGACATACCTCCGCGCGGAGATATGTCGTCTCAAAACGTCATAACTCCGCGCGGAGATATGTCGTTTGTGGAACGGCGGAGATATGTCGTTTCAAAACGTCATATCTCCGCGCGGAGATATGTCGTTTGTGACACGGCGGAGATATGTCGTTTCGAAACGACTTAAGTCCGCCAGAAAATAATTAACTAATTTCGCATGTAAAATACACTTATATTTTTTTGACAGCATTTCCTTTTATAACATAATTTTATTGAAATTAAAAAATGTGCAATAGTCCAAATACACAGAAATCATAATAGCAGTTTTCTTAAATTTTTTCGTTCTTAACTTACACAAGTTAATTATAAATAAAAACATTGCGTATGGCCTCTTCGACTTCTTGGTTGCAACTTGGACATTTTGGCTTTATATTTTCATTTTCTTCCAAGTCGTTTTTTGCTTGGTTGTGGGCCACAATTTGATCCCAACATGTACCACAAATGTTTACGTGATTGCACGGGCGCAACAACACAGACTTTGGGTTACATAGGCACACATTGCATGGATTTATTTGAACCAATGACTTATCAGATGACTGACTTGAATGAGAAGCATTCGATGAAAGTGACGATGTGGAAGATTTCATATCAGAAGACATTCCAGTTAAATTGCTTTCATTGTCCACACCTTCAAAGAAGTCCTGCTTTGAAAAGCGGTCAGCTAAGGAAACAGTGCATGTCAGAAATCCCTGTATATCAATTTCACCTCTTTCAAAAAGATCCATTGCGTCCATTATTTTTTTTGAGCGATCCTGAGAACAAAAATAATTAAGCTAACATATTATTTTGAACGAACTTAAAATTTATTCAACTTACACGTAATTTCTTCTTCTGTGTCTGATTTCCATTACCACCATTTTGAAAGAGTAAAGCAAACTCGCGACTTTTTTCATATTCTGCATCAATAAGACATTGAACAAATTTAAAAAAGTGCCCATTTGCTCGAATTTTATTTCCCAAATTCAAATTATAAGCTTCTACTGAGCTCGTGGTTCTAGTTGACCTCTTAAACACGGATATGCTTTTTGGTCCCTCCTATAAAATTAGGGTTAAAAATTAATAAGTAAAATACAACTCAATTATTAAACAATAAATAAAATATACCTTTTTAAGCCACTGTCTATTAAAATATTTTAAAAATGGAGAAAACAGCTTCTTATTTAAGTTTATTGCATCGCCTTTTAGAAGGTTAAATGCTTCGACAATTTTGCTTTCTGGTAAAAGCGGCAAGTGCAAAAATTTCATAAATAGCATGTAAGCTTTCTTATTGCATTTCAGCGTATTTTCAAAACCACTCGATTGCTTGGCATTTTTCTTGCATGCTTGAGTAAAATGAAACCAACAGGCGTAACAATTCATGTTGGGATGCAGACCTTTTAACGCGTTACGCATTGCCTTTTCGTAATCTGTTATAAAGGATGCTCCTTTAAGGCAGCAAATGTTCGAGTCTATATATGTGAATAAGTGCTGATAACACAGCTCCGTTTTGCGAGTCATCAAAACAAAAACAAAAGGGGTTATCTAATTAAAAAAAATTTTTGATTAGAGTTAGTAAATAAAGTGTAGCATAAGAAGAAATTTACCTTCTGCAAATATTTAATATAAATTATTAAAAGTTGCTTAAAATCTCCAAAAGGGCACACTTTAAATGTAGCATCAATTAAATAATGCCTATTATGCTCCGGAATGTTGGCTTGCATCAAGGTGATTACCTTGTCTGATGAAAATATGCAATAAGCAAACGAGCTCGATGCGTACACTTTTTTATAGAACTGATTTGCAGTATTTCCCTTGGTTATTCCAAAACGGTTCATAATATTTTCGTCTTGAAAAGCTTCCAGAACATTCTCTGCAGAAGATGGAGACTTTGGCAAGAAAGGCTGTCTTTTTCTTTGCAAAGTGCGTTTGACAGAGTCATAATTTATTTCAATCTCCGCTTCACCTCTTGTTTTCCTAATTAATTGAATAGAAAAATAATACATCAGTCTGTGTGCATTTCTTGTCTGCTCGCATGCACATACATACATGTACACCTACATATGTACATATGTATGTACATCAGGGGACGGCACGGCCAATGCTCGCAGACGGACTTCGAAACTAGCATTTACCGGTCAAAAACCGAGCGACGACCAAAGTCTCGCAAACGGACTTAAAGCAAGAAACACCGGATCACGTAATAGAACATGAACGATCATGTCAAACTGCGACCCGGCACAACGCGTTTGTAACAGTGGTCGGCAGCAACACAATAATACTTTTTGTTTTAGTTTGACTTCTGTCAACGCACACAAACGCAATGTAATGTGTGCGTGCCGACCGCTGAAGTATATATGTACATATAGTGCCTCACAGCTTAAATGAACCAGAGCACTTTTCAAACTTCAAACCCCTGTAAAAATCAATTGAGCAGTCCTATAACAAAAATTTTAATACAATTCTGTTAAGATTTTACTTATCTTACCAACCAAAAAAAAGAGTTCGATATTCTTCTCTGTTACCCCGCAAAAAGGAAAAAAACAAAATGCGCACTAGAAAACACCTTCTCTTTGAACAAAATAAGCTGTGGTGTGGAAAAAGGCAGTATTTTTGTTATTTATTATTTAAAACGTCTTAGAAAAATGTTAAAAAATATAAGAAGTTCGTTTTGTTTGTCATTTGATTTTCATTGGTAAGTTTGATGGTTTAGAAGTTATGAAAATTTTAAATTTTTAACGTGCTTTGGTTCATTTAAGCTGTGAGCCACTGTACAAACATATGTAGCAAGGCAGTATGTATTATTAAAATTTCAATTAATATATTAACTTACTCAGCAAGAACATCATTGAATACTTTTTTGGTGTCGAAATTGCTATTATTTTCGCACTTCAGTTTTATTTCACTAAGAGCACTGATTTTTTTCATTTCATCACTCTGAGGGCCATGGCTATGCACAACATATTCAGGATTTGAGTAAACTCTAGATTTGTCTGAACTTAAATAAACTCTGGCTTTACAGAATTTAACTCGGCACACATATGTGGTTTCGCATAGTTTTAATTGTTTGTTTTTTACATAAATTTGTTGCTCGAATAATGAAAACAACAGTAACGAGCAGCCCGCTCGGCTTCCTTCTCTGAATTCAAATTTAATATTTTCGTAGTCCATTCTTACTGTCTGAGCAACCGAATCGGAATGAATGCAGCAGAATAATGCGGCATATTTTTGGCGCGCGCCTCGCACGCTTTGCCTATTGCACAGAAAAAAATATTCTATAACATTATATTCTATGCACATGTTTAAAAACAATAAATTATCTACATATTACATATTAAATAATACGTTTATATTACATTAAATACAACACGGCATTCTTTAACAATTTTTGTTTAATGAAATTAACTTCCTAATAAAAACGCTGTTCATAAATTATGCAGTAGCTATATTTGCTCAATTAAGACAATATTTTTTACGGTGCATTTACAGTTAGGTAACCAGCTAAAGATAAAGAGTATGTGCGAGAGGGACAGAAAATCAGTCAGAACATGTCGTTGGGCGCTGTGTAGCCACTGCAAATTTATTTGTTCCTTTTGTTTTCTTTTTTTTGTTTTTTTTTGTATTTTTTGATGGTGTATCGGCATAATTTGCTCAAAATCGCTGCGCGGAGATATGTCGCTTCTAAGCGTCATATCTCCGCGCGGAGATATGTCGTTTGTAACACGGCGGAGATATGTCGTTTCAAAACGTCATATCTCCGAGCGGAGATATGACGCTTTCAAACGACATAAGTCCGCCAGAAAAAAAGCGACATAATTCCGCCGGCAAAATGTACTGGGCGGAGATATGTCGTCGGAGATATGACGCTATGCCCTTTCGCACGTTGTATGCTGCGGGATAGGGACCACTGTATTTTGCGCGTTGTGTACCGATCGAAGGCGGGGGATCACTCTGTTTCACACGTTGTATGTTGACCGAATGCTGAGGATGACTGTCTCTTGCGTTGTATACAACCCGGCTTATATTGGGTCTGGCTGAACGGCCGAGCCTCTGCCGACGTCGACGTCTCGGAATCGGCCGAGAACACCACGCGAGAGAGCCGCGGGCGAATGGTTAGGTAAATAGTCGAAGATCGGGGGGTGCGGGTAGTATGAGGAAGGGATAATTTCATGTATTATACTCGTGGGTCGTTCGGCACATGCCCGCCGCCGACGCCCAGAACTGTTCTCCGGTCTTCACCCCCTCTCTCCACACTGAAATGTAACAGAGGTCTGGCTGCCCTTGGCTCTTTCCCCACGGTACCGGGCGCCATGATCCCGCATGGTTTTGCCTGAGTATAACGGGGACCACGGAATTTTCGTTCTGCTTTGCGTGCTGCTTCGTCGCTGGTGCTTCGCTTGGATTTTTTTTTTCTCTCTTTCTGCTGGACATGGGAAGGGCATCACTATGCTTTGCATGGCTGCGGGCTGTACTTTCATTCTGTCGTTTTCCTCTCTCATTTCCTCTTTCCCGTTCTCTCCTCTTCATTTGCCGACGGCTAACGGGGATTGTACAGCTTTTCAGCCACGCTTTGCTCGCTGCTGGCCTGTACCTTCGTATCGTATTTTCTTATTGATACCCTATAAAGGGAGGCGGGTCGTTGGCGCAGGGATCGCCGAGCCGCCGTCAACGACGGGGCCTTCGGGAGAAATTAGGGGGGGGAAAGCGGGCGTTGGGCCGGGCGGCGCGAAACTCACCCGAGACGCTGCACTCCCCGACTTCAGCAGGGTAAAACCCCTGTTGCCAAGGTCGAGGTGGGCCGCGGGTCCGGGGAGGTGAAGGAAAAGGATAAGGGGGGGGGGGGGGGGGGGGGGGGCGCCTCTGTCGAAACGCGTACCACTTCTCACTCCGGCAGGGTAAAAACCCTGTTGCCAGAGTCAGAGCGGGAGCGTAGTGACCGAAAACAGTCAGGAAAACGGAAGGGGAGGGGGTGGAGAGATGACCACAGTCGGTGGTCCGACCAGAGAAAACAAATGGAAGCCAAAGAGTTCTTAATTATATGATCGAAGTTTTATTGGATTGATTCCCCTTGCACTCCCTTCTACTCCTACTACTACCTTGGCCATCGGCCAGCTCACCCGCGGATCCGGCGCCTGTGTTCCTGCAGCTCGTCCATGCTTTTCCTTTCCTCTCTGGCCGCGCGGCCTTCTTCTTGCCTTCTTCTTTCCTCGCGCGGCCGTTCAACACTTTTCTTTATCTCTTCACTGTCCGCGACGTTCCGTCTTCGCTCGCTGCCAAAAATCGACTCCTTCGTTGGCGCAGGGATCGCCGAGCCGCCGTCAACGACGGGGCCTTCGGGAGAAATTAGGGGGGGGAAAGCGGGCGTTGGGCCGGGCGGCGCGAAACTCACCCGAGACGCTGCACTCCCCGACTTCAGCAGGGTAAAACCCCTGTTGCCAAGGTCGAGGTGGGCCGCGGGTCCGGGGAGGTGAAGGAAAAGGATAAGGGGGGGGGGGGGGGGGGGGCGCCTCTGTCGAAACGCGTACCACTTCTCACTCCGGCAGGGTAAAAACCCTGTTGCCAGAGTCAGAGCGGGAGCGTAGTGACCGAAAACAGTCAGGAAAACGGAAGGGGAGGGGGTGGAGAGATGACCACAGTCGGTGGTCCGACCAGAGAAAACAAATGGAAGCCAAAGAGTTCTTAATTATATGATCGAAGTTTTATTGGATTGATTCCCCTTGCACTCCCTTCTACTCCTACTACTACCTTGGCCATCGGCCAGCTCACCCGCGGATCCGGCTTCCTGTGTTCCTGCAGCTCGTCCATGCTTTTCCTTTCCTCTCTGGCGCGCGGCCGTTCAACACTTTTCTTTATCTCTTCACTGTCCGCGACGTTCCGTCTTCGCTCGCTGCCAAAAATCGACTCCTTCTCTCGCCACGGTCGCTCGACGTTCTCCCCACGCCTAGCGCTCGTTTTCGGGCCAACGGGACTTTCTCGAAAGAGATCCGCTCTGCTGCCGGCTGAGCATGGCTCTCTCTCCTCGCTGTCTTCTTTGCGGTTGTTCCGTGGGAGCTGGCCGTTTGGCGGGATTTCGGTTGCAACAGTTTGAGTTGCAGTGAAGAGTTGCTAGTATCCATCGATAGGACCTTGAAAAAGTTTTGGTCACTGGAAGAAATGCCATCTACCAAGAAAATTGCCACACCTGAGCACAAGCTATGTGAAGAACACTATCGTAAGACGACTCAGGTACTATCATCAGGTCGGTTCGAAGTAAGGCTCCCGTTTAAATCAGATCCAAATTGTTTAGGCAACTCCTTTGAGGTTGCGAAACGGCGGTTTTTGTCGCTTGAAAGACGATTGCATCGTGACCCTGTGGAGAAGAGACCCTTCTGAATCCTTGAGATTATACAAGCTCAACACTGTAACCTATGGGACTGGACCAGCCCCATTCTTAGCTATCCGGTGTTTGAAAAGGTTGAGTGAGTCTGCGAAGCTCTCATTCCCTAGAGCTGCTAACGTTATTGGGTCCGACTTTTACGTCGATGACTTGTTGACTGGTGCTGCATGCGTAGAGGAGCTAAGGGCAATTAAGTCCGAAGTGTCTCAGGTTCTTCAGACCGCAGGGTTTGAGTTGACTAAGTGGTTTTCAAACTCACCCGAGATCACCGCATCTGAGAGCACAGCCAAACCCATAACAATCTCGGATTCAGAGTCGACAAAGGCGTTAGGAATCTGATGGTTACCTACTGACGATGCCTTTAAGTTCAAAATTGACAATTCAGTTATGGGTCTCCGAGCGACAAAACGGAACATACTATCGGTGACATCAAAGTTGTTTGACCCCCTAGGTTTATTAAGTCCTATCGTTATAAAAGGCAAGATCCTATTGCAGGAGCTTTGGCTTAACAAACTAGATTGGGATCAGTCGATCCCGCTGCATTTGGAAACAGCGTGGAATAAGTTGAAAAATACACTATCTCAATTGGAAGACATATCCATATCTCGGTTTGTGTATTCCGATCCGATGTCACCGGTTCAAATACATGCCTTTGCTGACGCCTCCATGAGAGCGTATGGAGCGTGCGTCTATATACGTAGCAGAACTGCAGAAGGTTTAAAAGTATCATTGTTGACCATGATCCCGCATGGTTTTGCCTGAGTATAACGGGGACCACGGAATTTTCGTTCTGCTTTGCGTGCTGCTTCGTCGCTGGTGCTTCGCTTGGATTTTTTTTTTCTCTCTTTCTGCTGGACATGGGAAGGGCATCACTATGCTTTGCTTGGCTGCGGGCTGTACTTTCATTCTGTCGTTTTCCTCTCTCATTTCCTCTTTCCCGTTCTCTCCTCTTCATTTGCCGACGGCTAACGGGGATTGTACAGCTTTTCAGCCACGCTTTGCTCGCTGCTGGCCTGTACCTTCGTATCGTATTTTCTTATTGATACCCTATAAATTTCTCCTCGGTTTGATGCGGCGCTACCTACGCGATCTACTTGTGGGTCTTTAGGCCACGAAGGGTGAAATCCCCCCCAGAAAACTATCGTTTGAATTGTCTCAACAGTCCCTGCTCGGGCGCCATCTGTAAAGTAGTGATCCTAGGCTGGGGTCAGTCTCAGTCTGCCCAGGGTCACCTACAGTTTATTTGTAAGTTGCTGAGACGTTGAGACTGGGGGGGGGGGGAGGCGGGTCGTTGGCGCAGGGATCGCCGAGCCGCCGTCAACGACGGGGCCTTCGGGAGAAATTAGGGGGGGGAAAGCGGGCGTTGGGCCGGGCGGCGCGAAACTCACCCGAGACGCTGCACTCCCCGACTTCAGCAGGGTAAAACCCCTGTTGCCAAGGTCGAGGTGGGCCGCGGGTCCGGGGAGGTGAAGGAAAAGGATAAGGGGGGGGCGCCTCTGTCGAAACGCGTACCACTTCTCACTCCGGCAGGGTAAAAACCCTGTTGCCAGAGTCAGAGCGGGAGCGTAGTGACCGAAAACAGTCAGGAAAACGGAAGGGGAGGGGGTGGAGAGATGACCACAGTCGGTGGTCCGACCAGAGAAAACAAATGGAAGCCAAAGAGTTCTTAATTATATGATCGAAGTTTTATTGGATTGATTCCCCTTGCACTCCCTTCTACTCCTACTACTACCTTGGCCATCGGCCAGCTCACCCGCGGATCCGGCGCCTGTGTTCCTGCAGCTCGTCCATGCTTTTCCTTTCCTCTCTGGCGCGCGGCCGTTCAACACTTTTCTTTATCTCTTCACTGTCCGCGACGTTCCGTCTTCGCTCGCTGCCAAAAATCGACTCCTTCTCTCGCCACGGTCGCTCGACGTTCTCCCCACGCCTAGCGCTCGTTTTCGGGCCAACGGGACTTTCTCGAAAGAGATCCGCTCTGCTGCCGGCTGAGCATGGCTCTCTCTCCTCGCTGTCTTCTTTGCGGTTGTTCCGTGGGAGCTGGCCGTTTGGCGGGATTTCGGTTGCAACAGTTTGAGTTGCAGTGAAGAGTTGCTAGTATCCATCGATAGGACCTTGAAAAAGTTTTGGTCACTGGAAGAAATGCCATCTACCAAGAAAATTGCCACACCTGAGCACAAGCTATGTGAAGAACACTATCGTAAGACGACTCAGGTACTATCATCAGGTCGGTTCGAAGTAAGGCTCCCGTTTAAATCAGATCCAAATTGTTTAGGCAACTCCTTTGAGGTTGCGAAACGGCGGTTTTTGTCGCTTGAAAGACGATTGCATCGTGACCCTGTGGAGAAGAGACCCTTCTGAATCCTTGAGATTATACAAGCTCAACACTGTAACCTATGGGACTGGACCAGCCCCATTCTTAGCTATCCGGTGTTTGAAAAGGTTGAGTGAGTCTGCGAAGCTCTCATTCCCTAGAGCTGCTAACGTTATTGGGTCCGACTTTTACGTCGATGACTTGTTGACTGGTGCTGCATGCGTAGAGGAGCTAAGGGCAATTAAGTCCGAAGTGTCTCAGGTTCTTCAGACCGCAGGGTTTGAGTTGACTAAGTGGTTTTCAAACTCACCCGAGATCACCGCATCTGAGAGCACAGCCAAACCCATAACAATCTCGGATTCAGAGTCGACAAAGGCGTTAGGAATCTGATGGTTACCTACTGACGATGCCTTTAAGTTCAAAATTGACAATTCAGTTATGGGTCTCCGAGCGACAAAACGGAACATACTATCGGTGACATCAAAGTTGTTTGACCCCCTAGGTTTATTAAGTCCTATCGTTATAAAAGGCAAGATCCTATTGCAGGAGCTTTGGCTTAACAAACTAGATTGGGATCAGTCGATCCCGCTGCATTTGGAAACAGCGTGGAATAAGTTGAAAAATACACTATCTCAATTGGAAGACATATCCATATCTCGGTTTGTGTATTCCGATCCGATGTCACCGGTTCAAATACATGCCTTTGCTGACGCCTCCATGAGAGCGTATGGAGCGTGCGTCTATATACGTAGCAGAACTGCAGAAGGTTTAAAAGTATCATTGTTGACCATGATCCCGCATGGTTTTGCCTGAGTATAACGGGGACCACGGAATTTTCGTTCTGCTTTGCGTGCTGCTTCGTCGCTGGTGCTTCGCTTGGATTTTTTTTTTCTCTCTTTCTGCTGGACATGGGAAGGGCATCACTATGCTTTGCTTGGCTGCGGGCTGTACTTTCATTCTGTCGTTTTCCTCTCTCATTTCCTCTTTCCCGTTCTCTCCTCTTCATTTGCCGACGGCTAACGGGGATTGTACAGCTTTTCAGCCACGCTTTGCTCGCTGCTGGCCTGTACCTTCGTATCGTATTTTCTTATTGATACCCTATAAATTTCTCCTCGGTTTGATGCGGCGCTACCTACGCGATCTACTTGTGGGTCTTTAGGCCACGAAGGGTGAAATCCCCCCCAGAAAACTATCGTTTGAATTGTCTCAACAGTCCCTGCTCGGGCGCCATCTGTAAAGTAGTGATCCTAGGCTGGGGTCAGTCTCAGTCTGCCCAGGGTCACCTACAGTTTATTTGTAAGTTGCTGAGACGTTGAGACTGGGGGGGGGGGGAGGCGGGTCGTTGGCGCAGGGATCGCCGAGCCGCCGTCAACGACGGGGCCTTCGGGAGAAATTAGGGGGGGGAAAGCGGGCGTTGGGCCGGGCGGCGCGAAACTCACCCGAGCCGCTGCACTCCCCGACTTCAGCAGGGTAAACCCCCTGTTGCCAAGGTCGAGGTGGGCCGCGGGTCCGGGGAGGTGAAGGAAAAGGATAAGGGGGGGGCGCCTCTGTCGAAACGCGTACCACTTCTCACTCCGGCAGGGTAAAAACCCTGTTGCCAGAGTCAGAGCGGGAGCGTAGTGACCGAAAACAGTCAGGAAAACGGAAGGGGAGGGGGTGGAGAGATGACCACAGTCGGTGGTCCGACCAGAGAAAACAAATGGAAGCCAAAGAGTTCTTAATTATATGATCGAAGTTTTATTGGATTGATTCCCCTTGCACTCCCTTCTACTCCTACTACTACCTTGGCCATCGGCCAGCTCACCCGCGGATCCGGCGCCTGTGTTCCTGCAGCTCGTCCATGCTTTTCCTTTCCTCTCTGGCGCGCGGCCGTTCAACACTTTTCTTTATCTCTTCACTGTCCGCGACGTTCCGTCTTCGCTCGCTGCCAAAAATCGACTCCTTCTCTCGCCACGGTCGCTCGACGTTCTCCCCACGCCTAGCGCTCGTTTTCGGGCCAACGGGACTTTCTCGAAAGAGATCCGCTCTGCTGCCGGCTGAGCATGGCTCTCTCTCCTCGCTGTCTTCTTTGCGGTTGTTCCGTGGGAGCTGGCCGTTTGGCGGGATTTCGGCTATGCAAAACTTAACTAGCTTATTTACTACTATAGCATATGATTGTGACTAATACAAATCTCGCTCCATTGCGACTTACTATATTTTCAGGTTGTCTTATTATTAATCACTTAACTCTTGTTACTATGTGAGGCTCCCAGTATGGGTCCTCACACCCTGACCAGTCAGTGGCGAATCCCAGAGAACCTACCACTGGCAGACCCTTATTTCTACAAGCCACAAAGAATAGATATGTTAATTGGAGCAGAATCGTTCTTTGAATTATTAGCTGTTGGTCAAATTAAACAAGGTCCTGACTTTCCAACTCTTCAGAAAACCCTTCTTGGTTGGGTTGTGTCGGGAAAATATGTTTCCAGGAGTTCTGCTCCTCAAATTACAAACAGTTTGAGTTGCAGTGAAGAGTTGCTAGTATCCATCGATAGGACCTTGAAAAAGTTTTGGTCACTGGAAGAAATGCCATCTACCAAGAAAATTGCCACACCTGAGCACAAGCTATGTGAAAAACACTATCGTAAGACGACTCAGGTACTATCATCAGGTCGGTTCGAAGTAAGGCTCCCGTTTAAATCAGATCCAAATTGTTTAGGCAACTCCTTTGAGGTTGCGAAACGGCGGTTTTTGTCGCTTGAAAGACGATTGCATCGTGACCCTGAGTTGAAGAAAATGTACTTGGAATTCATGGAAGAGTACCTCTCCTTAGGTCATATGTCTCCTACTGACAATAGGATTCCGTCTACTCCACACTACGTAATCCCTCATCAGTGTGTTCTGAGGCCCCAAAGTACGTCTACCAAGCTCCGAGTCGTGTTCGATGCTTCGTCCAAGACGTCCTCACAGGTGGCCTTAAATGACATTCTGATGGTGGGACCTACCATTCAAGAGGAATTATACTCGACACTGCTCCGTTTCCGTCTGCACAGGTTTGCCCTGACTGCTGATGTTAAAAAGATGTATCGCCAAGTGATGGTGAACGAAGCGGATCGGCAGTTTCAGCTCATAGTGTGGAGAAGAGACCCTTCTGAATCCTTGAGATTATACAAGCTCAACACTGTAACCTATGGGACTGGACCAGCCCCATTCTTAGCTATCCGGTGTTTGAAAAGGTTGAGTGAGTCTGCGAAGCTCTCATTCCCTAGAGCTGCTAACGTTATTGGGTCCGACTTTTACGTCGATGACTTGTTGACTGGTGCTGCATGCGTAGAGGAGCTAAGGGCAATTAAGTCCGAAGTGTCTCAGGTTCTTCAGACCGCAGGGTTTGAGTTGACTAAGTGGTTTTCAAACTCACCCGAGATCACCGCATCTGAGAGCACAGCCAAACCCATAACAATCTCGGATTCAGAGTCGACAAAGGCGTTAGGAATCTGATGGTTACCTACTGACGATGCCTTTAAGTTCAAAATTGACAATTCAGTTATGGGTCTCCGAGCGACAAAACGGAACATACTATCGGTGACATCAAAGTTGTTTGACCCCCTAGGTTTATTAAGTCCTATCGTTATAAAAGGCAAGATCCTATTGCAGGAGCTTTGGCTTAACAAACTAGATTGGGATGAGTCGATCCCGCTGCATTTGGAAACAGCGTGGAATAAGTTGAAAAATACACTATCTCAATTGGAAGACATATCCATATCTCGGTTTGTGTATTCCGATCCGATGTCACCGGTTCAAATACATGCCTTTGCTGACGCCTCCATGAGAGCGTATGGAGCGTGCGTCTATATACGTAGCAGAACTGCAGAAGGTTTAAAAGTATCATTGTTGACTTCGAAATCCAAAGTAGCGCCGCTCAAGACCAAAACGCTCCCAAGGCTTGAGTTATGTGCCGCTCACCTTCTCGCAGATCTCTGTCACAGAATCAAGCCCCTATTAAACGTGCCCATTGAACGAGTCGTTTATTGGTCGGATTCAGAGGTAACTCTCCATTGGATCCGGTCTCATCCATCGTCGTTGTCGACTTTCGTTTCAAATAGAGTGGCTGAGATTCAAGAGTGGTCAGATGATGCTACGTGGCGGCATGTACCCACGAAACAGAACCCAGCAGATATTGTCTCAAGAGGTTGTGACGTCGACGAAATCGTTCAGTCAATTTGGTTCGAAGGACCATCATTTCTGAAAGAGGAAGAAGAAAACTGGCCCAAGAACGCTCATTTCGAACACTCCGATGATCTTCAGCTGGAAAAGAGAAAGACTGCGGTCGGGCTGACCGCGGCTGTGGGAAGTTCGGAGCTGTTAGATATCATCGAGGGATTCTCGTCACACCTCAAACTGCTTAGAGTGTTTGTGTATGTGTTCCGCTTTATAAGAAAATGTAAAGACCCAAGCCTAAAATTCGAAAAAACTATCTCACCGACCGAATACAATGAAGCCTTTTATAAAATTGTCGAAATCGTCCAGCATCACGAGTATCAAGGAGAAATCGAAAAGGTTAGGAAAGGATCTACAATTGGTCCTAGTCTTCAGCGGTTGAACCCATTCATCCATGAAGACACAGGGACTTGGTGTAACTTTTCGTTGTTGCGAGTGGGGGGGCGACTAGCTAAAGCTCCTATATCATACGATGCCAAGTTTCCTCTGCTTTTGACTAAGCGCTCGCAATTCGTGCGAAGCTATATTCGTCATCTGCACCATTCGAATTTTCATGTCGGCCCACGAGCACTTGTGAGCATCCTTCGACAGAGCGTGTGGATAGTGAACGCTCAGGAGGTCTGCCGTCAGACAGTTCGATCATGTATGCGCTGTTTTAAATGCAAGCCTCGATTGCTGACGCAACTCATGGGAAATTTACCCGCAGATCGACTCCGTGCTCTCCGCCCATTTTCAATTTGCGGCGTTGATTTTTGTGGACCAGTGCACACGACATTGAAAATTCGCGGAAGGCCCCCATACAAGTCATACATTGCGCTTTTTGTTTGTTTTGCGTCCAAGGCGGTTCACCTAGAAATAGTTTCCGATCTAACCACTGATTGTTTTTTGTTGGCTTTTCAAAGGTTCGTCGGGCGCCGAGGATATCCCCAAGTCGTTCATTGCGACAACGGGACGAACTTCGTCGGAGCGAGCCGCCATCTCAGCGCTCTGCGGATCAGGCTCAAGGAGCAGGGAGACGCAATTCGCGACTTTGCGTCAAAAAACGGATGCGAATTTGCGTTCATACCGCCGCGAGCTCCTCACATGGGAGGGCTATGGGAGGCAGGTGTAAAAACTGCCAAGAGCATACTCCTACGGGCGGTAGGCAGCGCGCTCCTAATCGCCGAAGAGCTCGCCACAGTCCTCGTCGGCATCGAGGCCATAATGAACTCGAGGCCGCTGGGAGCCATCAGCCAAGATCCAAGCGACGGCGAGGCCCTAACACCCGGGCACCTGCTGACAGGCGGGTCGCTCATCGCCCCCCCCAGCACTGCGGACTCCGGACCAGGAGAGTCTCAGTTGCTTGCGGCGATGGCGACTTGTCTCGTCAGTCAGGCAAGCGTTTTGGCAACGATGGTCCCGCGAATATGTCCTGGGGCTGCAAATTCGGGGCAAATGGCACCAGCAGCAACCGAACCTCGAGGAAGGAGACCTCGTCATCGTGGCCGAGGACAATCTGCCGCCTCAGGAGTGGCTCGTAGGGAGGGTCATAGCCACGCACGCAGGAGAGGACGGCATGGTCAGGGTCGTCGAAATAAGGACTAGCACTGGAGCGGTTTTTCGGCGGCCCATACACAAATTAGCGCCGCTCCCAATGTGTTGAAGCCGATGCAGCCGTAGGATAGCTAGAGTAAGAGATTTGAATTGTGAAGAAAATATAGTTGTTCGCCAACCTTGAAATAGATCGAGCGTATCAAGTTTTTCGCCCCGCCAAATAAATAATTTAAATTACAGCCACCCAAAGTTTTCGGTAACTGATTAGAAAAACTCTTCTAATTTTTCAAAGGGTATGCGGAGCATGGACTATAGATATGTCACGAGAGAATAAGAATCGAAATCGTAAACAAAAGCTAGATCAGACTGGGGTGAGCAGTCGGGTTTGAATCATTATACGTTGTATGCATATCTACACTTTCAAGCCAACAGGCTCTTTTGACCAAACTACTTTTCGCTGTACATAATTACTCACTCCGTCGTTATTGTCTTACGCTGATCGTTGGGCCCAATGATGTCGTAGATGTTGACCGCAGCTGTTTAAAATATGGAAATCATAAATATATAATGCATACAATACAATTACGCTACAAACACCGTCGCATAGTCATCAGCCAGTTGTTTTGGTTTTCATAATACAGACAGAAATTTAAATATATATGTACATATATGTAGATATGTAGATAAACTGCTGATGTTTATGCGTTGGAACTTGATAATGAATTAAATGTAAATTGGACAAAACTCGATCCCGTGCGGCTGCTTTGTAGACTCTTGCCCGCCTGAAGTTGGTTAGAGGTCAACAGGTGCGATGTATATGGTTCCTGACCGTACTGACGAATCTTCCGCCAAACCTATATTTAGTTATTTATGACTGAGCAGCACTAAATATTCTTGGCGATTGAGGCTGATCTGGTTCACTTGGATCTTTGGAGATTCCGAACTCGGTGGTAATATAAGATCCAGAAAAGATGAATTATGGTTGGAGAGTTGGAGTTGGAGAGACCTCGACAACTGTACGCCTAAGCCAACTCCCAGGGTAGTCTTCTCGAGACTATACCGCGATGGGGCAGCTTAGGTACACTTCCCTGCAACATAGATTATTTCAGCACGTACAAATTAAGTAACTGCGGTAGCGGATTGTGTTTTTAAAAAGTTTTTATTTTACTTCGAACTTCACTGATATAGATTTAAGTAGAGGGTCACAAAGGAATTCCGGGCAAAGGGATTGCGCGATCTTAATTATACCCGATACTCAAAATGAGTATTGGGGTATATTAGATTTGTGGTAAAAGTGGATGTGTGTAACGTCCAGAAGGAATCGTTTCCGACCCTATAAAGTATATATATTCTTGATCAGCATCAATAGCCGAGTCGATTGAGCCCTGTCTGTCTGTCCGTCCGTCCGTCTGTCCGTCCCCTTCAGCGCCTAATGCTCAAAGACTATAAGAGCTAGAGCAACGATGTTTTGGATCCAGACTTCTGTGATATGTCACTGCTCCAAAAATATTTCAAAACTTTGCCCCGACCACTTCCGCCCCCACAAAGGGCGAAAATCTGTGGCATCCACAATTTCGACGATACGAGAAAACTGAAAACGCAGAATCGTAGAAGATGACTATATCTTCTAGAGTGCAAAATCTGAACCAGATCGTATAATTATTACAGCCAGAATCACGAAAACAATTTCACTCTTTCTCGCTCTGTCTCACTCTAACACACAGGTTTCATGGTCGGTTTTGCCAATTGCAAAATATGAGTTCAAGGATCTCAGAACATATAAAAGCCAGAGCAACCAAATTTGGTATCCACACTCCTGTGATATCGGACCTTGACCGTTTCCTGTCCAAATTTCGCCACACCCCCTTCCGCCCCCGCAAAGGACGAAAATCTGAGGCAACCACAAATCTCAGAGACTATTAAGGCTAGAGTAACCAAATTTGGTGCACACACTCCTTTAAGATGTCACTATAAAACGTATATCTCAGAATTTCGCCCCACCCCCATCCGCCCCCACAAAGGACGAAAATCTGTTGCATCCACAATATTGCAGATTTGAGAAAACTAAAAACGCAGAATCATAGATAATGACCATATCTATTAGATTGCTGAATCTGGATCAGATCAGACCATTCTTTTAGCCAAAAGGAACAAATCAATTTGCAGTGGCTACGCAGCGCCCGACGTCACGCTCAGACTGATTTTCTGTCTCTCTCGCACGCACTCTTTGTCGTGTCGTTAAATATTAGCGGCGTCTGCCGGAGGAGAGCCATACTGACTTAGTATCGGGTATAACTGTAGAGTTGCGGTGTCCGCAGCAACTCACAACGTTCCCCCTCGTTTTTAGCTATACTTTGCGGTGTCGCTGCTGGATCAAGACTGACTTGAACTTTCTGATCTTTGCATCGTTAATCCCTTTCGGGAATAGTTTTTCTATAAACATTTCAATTGATTTCGCCATCCCGAGTATTGGATTTCGTCAACCAAAGAGAGAACTGTAAAAGGCCTAAAGTGCAGGATCTGCAGAAAGCCGGGAGTGAGATTGTTTATGAGAAGCCGGGTGTGGGCAAACATTGGTTTTCCATTTAGGCGAGTGTACATCTTAGAAATCAATTAGGCGGAGGCCCAAGATTGAAATTGTTTTCGTTTTGGAAAGCCTAAGATTGTTTACAACTCGTATAAGAGCTCAATAGAATTGGGTACGTTAACTCCCCCCATTCTTAAATGTTTCGTCCCGATACATTTTGAAGTTCTGATAGAGCTCTAATTTCTTCTGACAGTATTTGAATGTTGCTTTCCACTATTTCTTCTGACGGTATTCTTATTGATTTAATAAGTACAAATTTGGTTAATTTATAGCCGAAGTAAAATAACATTATCAATATCAAAATGATTAAAAATAATGTTGTTAATGGTAAGGCCATATTACCTAATGTTATAAGGGGATTTAAAATATTAACATTATCAAAAGAAAATTGCTTATCATTCGATTGTATATAATCAACTAATTCAAAATCGCTATATCTATGATGCGATATATATCTTAGAATTTTACCCTTATCATTTATGTGGGTTATATTATTTATTACAATTGTGTTGTTGAATATAAGGAGATACGATCCTAACAAAGTAGTATTGTCTACGATATTTTTGCCTGAAACTAATATGGCACCATCCTGAATGATGTCTATTTCTTTGTTTTTTTCCCTTTTTTTAGTGCAGTTGGCTTTAAAGCCATTAAGTAAATTGGTGAAACAGGTATTCCTTAAATTTATTTGTGCGTAATTGTTAAAAGTTTCACTTTTAAAATTATTCATTAAATAGTATTTCTCCTTACATTCACAAATTTTAATCCGAGATAAAGCGTCCGCTACTACGTTAGTTGAGCCTGGCTTATAAATGATTTTTGGTGTGAAACTTTCTATGAGGTAATACCAACGTTTCATTTCAACATTTCGATTTTTTTGCGACATTGCATGATGGTGATACATTGGTGATCTGTATGTATTTCAATTCCACTCACTCCGTATAAATAATTTCGCAAATTTTTTAATGCCCATACAATAGCTAATAATTTCTTTTTATTAGTAGCATATAATTGCTCGGTTTTACTTAAAGTTTTAGAAATAAATGTTATGGGATTCCCATCTTGCGACAAAACTGCACCTATTGCTATGTCCGATGCATCTGTGGTTAATGTGAATTTTTTATTGTAATCTGGTTGTACTAATTCAATATGTGCTATTAAACTGTCCTTTAAATTATTAAATGCTCCAATTGGTGGTTCATCCAGCTGTATTAATGTTTTCTTGGATGCCCTTCGTGAAACTTTCCAATTTACTCCACTCAGATATTTTGTTAATGGTTTGGCAATTGTAGCATAATTTCGGACAAATTTTCTGTAATACCCTGTTAGTCCTAAGAAGCTACGTAGCTCTCTGATATTTTTAGGAATTGGATAGTTTTGTATTGTGGAGATTTTGTCTGGATCTGTTTTAATGATATTTTGGGAAACAATGTATCCCAGAAATTTGGTTTCCAATTGAACGAATTTAGACTTTTCTAGGGAAATTTTCATGTTAGCGTTTTGCAATATCTGTATTATATGAATTAGATCTTTATAATGTTGTTCTATAGTTTTTGAAAATATTATTATATAGTCCATATAGACGTGACAAGTTTTCCCAACTTGTTCTCTAAGTATATCGTCCATTGCCCTTTGGAAAATTCTGGGAGCGTTCGTCAATCCCATAGGCATTCTTAGAAATTCATATTTGCCGTTATTTATGGAAAAAGATGTTTTTTCAATATCTTATTCCCATATTAAAATCTGATAGAAACCTGACTCTAAATCAATGGTCGAGAAATACTTTGCCTTACCTAAATTGGCAAGGATTACTGAAGGATCTTGTATAGGGTATCTATCCGACATGGTGTTTTCATTAAGTTTCTTAAAATCTATCTATGTTTAGGAGTTCCGTCCTCATTTACTCCCTTCTTGGGTACTACTATTACCGGTGAATTATATGGGTGAAATATTATAATTATATAATTATATTATAGGTCTGATTATACCTTCATCTAACATTTAATTATTTCGCTATTAACGAAATCGTTAACCGAATAAGCGTATGGATACTGCTTGCCATATACCGGTCTATCATGTTCAGTGTTAATCTCTCCTTTTATATCCGTTCTGAACGGTAACTGTAAATTTATATTGGCATGGTCTTCTTCGATGATAGATACCATTTTCTCTCTGAGATTTTCTAAATTGTCCTCTTTGTAGGTTATTGTGTTATACAATTTCATTTTTTTCAATTCAGAATTTGCATAATTTTGAATGTCGGATATTTCTACGACGGCGCGTTCAGGATTTTTGCATCCCAAACTTTTAAATTGTTCATTGTCGGATAATTCAACGACGGCGTGTTCAGGATTCTTTAATCCCAAACTATTCGAACTTTTAGTGTCGGATAATTCAACGACGGCGTGCTCAGGATATTTTAATCCCAAACTATTAACACTTTGGATGTCGGATAATTCAACGACGGCGGGTTCAGGATATTTTAATCCCAAACTATTAAAACTTTGAATGTCGGATAATTCAACGACGGCGGGTTCAGGATATTTGAATCCCAAACTATTGACGGATAATTCTTCGTCGGCGTGCTCAGGATTTTTTGATCCCAAGCTATATAAACTTCCTTCTACCTTTACTGAATCACTTTTCATTTCTTTTTCTTCTTCAAAATATTTTGTTATTATATATTCCTTCAACGGAAGGATGGTTTTTCCTTCTATAAAGGTTAATTTGTTTAAAGAAAGGACCTCGTCATATATTAGTTTCTCCTCATTGTCTTTATAACTTAAAGTCCCCTTTCCTGTATCAATAACAGCTCCGATTTACTTTAATAGGTTAAATCCTATTAGTAAATCTGCCTCCATTCCATCTATTTCGTAAAACACTTGTTTTGTGTTGAAAATAGTTATATTATGGAAATATTTAATTATTGAAAACCCATTCACTGTAGCAACTTTCTTATAAATTGATAATTCTTTTTTATTTTCGTAAATTCCCTTTTTTATATAACAGGAAGTTGCTCCCGTATCTATCAAAACTTTTAATTCTCTGTTTATTTTTTTATCTACTCTTTTTAAGTAGGGCAGACCTACTTCGGGGGCTGATCTAAAAAATGATCCTCCTCAATGTTATTTATTCGCATTGCTTTATTAGCCGGTTGTTCCGACGTTTCATTTGGTTTTCGTTTCTGCGCTTGATTTGCGTTAGACTGATTATTCGGTACTACGTTTGCCCTAAAATGCTGAGCCTGGTTATAATTGTTATTATTTCTCCTATAATAACCATTAGTGTTCTCCCGATAATTTCTATTATTATTATTTCCCCTGAATTGATTGCTGTTCTGTCGGTTCTGGATTTGTATCGATTCGTCTACCTCCATTGGTTCTGGGGCCTGATTTTGTTGTCTACTACCCAAGAAATAGGGTTGTCCCCATGACATGTTATTCCTCTGAAAATCCCTTTTTTGGTCGAATGGTGAACTATTAGTCCTTGGTTGTCGTTGGTTGAATCTTAATGTATTGTAATTATTATTCCCTGAATTTCTGGGGCCACTGAATTGGTAGGCAAATTGGGCCCGAATGTTATTTGATTGCAATTCCTGTACCTTTGCCAAGGCATTCGGTAAATCTGGGGGATTCAATGAAAATAGGATTTCTGCAATGCCGCCGTTTAGGCCAGTGACAAAAATGCGTAAGGCATTGTCTCTAATTTTTTTATTTGATTCTTTGGTGATTTCACTGTCCTATCCGTGAGTCATTATTGTCTTATTTATTAACAAGGTCATTTTCTTGTTAACCTCGTTATAGAAATCTATAATTGAAAGGTTCCCTTGTCGGAGAACGCTTAACTCCTGTTCTATTATGTAAATTGGTCTCTTGTCGCTGTAAACAAAGTCAAGTCGTGAAAGTATGGCATCAAAATTTAAAACTGTCCCGTGGTTGGTCAGTGCGTCATGTGCTGGTCCTGTTATTTTGTTTCTCAAAATTGTTAAGGCAATATAATATTGCTTACTTCCTTTCTTATATAACTTCACTGCAGTTTCTGCAGCTTCCCTCCATCCTACGTATTGGTTTAATCCACCATTGAAAATTGGTAGGGATTCTATTACCTTTAATGTGGTGTCATCTTTTATTGTCTCGTCTATTGTTTCTGCCTGATAATCTGATACCTGATCGGATTTAGTTTCTATTTGTTGTTTTAAATTTACAATTTGCTCTTGTACTTGTGAAATTTGAAGTGCTATCAATTGTTTGACCAGATCTGCAGTGAGATCGGTCCTTGTTTGTGAGTTAATCATTTTTAGTTTTTCAAAATCTAAAGTTAGTTGATCCACCTTAAATTTTTCTTATATGTTTGTGTTTATAATCTTGACCACCGTTGGGCTTAAACCTAATTGAACTTATATATATATTAATACAACTTTTGCTCACGAACTATCCGGTAGGGGTCGTCCTTCTTAGTTTGGCTGACAGATCTTCGAACGGGTCTTCCTTCTTAAATTTCTTTGTTTAACTGGGTCTTCTGGGGGTCTTCCTTCTTTGGTTTAGCTGATAGTTTCACTTTCTTTGTGTTTTGTTTTGGTTGGTTTTGTTCAAAAACTTTGGTTTTTTTTGGTTTTTTTGTATTTTTGAATTGTCTTGATTAGCTTTTGTATTTATTTGTATTTTGTATTGTATTTGTATTTGTATTGTATATTGTATTTATTTTTGCACACCCTAAGCTCCGGTTTGTTTCCTTTGTATCTCACTTTTTCTTATCTTATATCTCACAGTCACTCCGCGTTTTTAAATTTGAAGGATTTATTCCATTAATTAATTGTCCTTCGGTTTTCGGCACGACGCAACACTTTTATTATTCGGTGCTTTTTATACAACGTCGCCCCACGTTGGGCGCCAATTAAATAACTGCGGTAGCGGATTGTGTTTTTAAAAAGTTTTTATTTTACTTCGAACTTCACTGATATAGATTTAAGTAGAGGGTCACAAAGGAATTCCGGGCAAAGGGATTGCGCGATCTTAATTTTTAGCTAGACTTTGCGGTGTCGCTGCTGGATCAAGACTGACTTGAACTTTCTGATCTTTGCATCGTTGATCCCTTTCGGGAATAGTTTTTCTATAAACATTTCAATTGATTTCGCCATCCCGAGTATTGGATTTCGTCATCCAAAGAGAGATCTGTAAAAGGCCTAAAGTGCAGGATCTGCAGAAAGCCGGGAGTGAGATTGTTTATGAGAAGCCGGGTGTGGGCAAACATTGGTTTTCCATTTAGGCGAGTGTCAAAGATTGGGATTGCGGCGGGAGCCCTTGAGATTGTACATCTTAGAAATCAATTAGGCGGACGCCCAAGATTGAAATTGTTTTCGATTTGGAAAGCCAAAGATTGTTTACAACTCGTATAAGAGCTCAATAGAATTGGGTACGTTAACTTGCACGGCACTAATATGAAAACATACCTTTTTTCCCCAAATATATCTGCAATAAATTCTTCTTATTCACTGACCACTGGACTGTACGGCACTTGTAATTATATGCTTCCAGCATATATATGTGGAAATATATATATTTTCCGGACAGCACTATATATATATGTGTGCACTGTGTATGTTGCTCGCACTCGGGAATTATCACGTCTTTACAGATCGATCAACTTTCTTCTTTTGTTCTGAGGACTGAGTAGCCTGTGCAGCAGAGCTTTTGAGCTTTTTACTAACTGTGCAATCGTATGATCTAGAACATTCGAGCAGCATTAGACAATCGTCTAATGCACAGCATAGCTTAACTGTGCAATCGTACGATTGCCGTCTATGCTGCCCACTGTCCGTCGCTTGTATGTGTGCGTGGGCGTTCGGACTTAAGAGCGGCTAAAGCTTTGATCCAACCTTAAGAGCGGCTAAAGCTTGATCATTTGAAAGATCACTAGGGGGTCTCACGAGACGAAAGAAGATAACCAATTCCCTATATTTTTATGCTGGCTACTACACCACAGATATTTATACAAGACCTGCTCGATGAATAATTATCTGAAGAACTTGATTAGGAGAGATTATTTCCTGATCTGAATGTCTTTCAGATGATAGACGCCGAGATATTTCTTGTTCTCATCGACCAATTCGTAATAGTACGGACTTCGCTTTTTAATTACCTGAGCGGGCATGAACATAGGGGCCAGTTTAGAACTAAACTTTTTTATAGCACTACTTTGTGTGAAATTTCTAGCATATACCAAATCTCCAATCTTTAATTGTGTATCACGGCAGCGTAAATTGTATCTATGCGAATTTTCTTCGTGTGCCTTATTGACATTCGCTTTAGCCTGTTGCCGGATTAGCTGCAAGGAATCTGGGTTCTCCATTCTAGTATCGTCGTTCAAAAGGTCAAGTTTACGCAAGAGTGCGCAATCCTTCCCATTCAACATCATGTTTTGACCAAATGCTAGAAAATATGGAGAATACCCTGTACTCCTATGTAAGGTAGATCTCAATGAACCACTAATGGCATTCAGGTTACAGTCCAAATTGGAATGTTCGTTACCGATATAAGCTCGTATCGCAGCTATCACGGATCTGTTCAAGTCGCTCGCTGGCATTCGCTTGCGGTGAATAAATAGATGTGCATTTTTTTGTTATACCGAAGCTATTTAAAAATGCCTGAAAGTAGCTAGATTTAAATTGGGATCCATTGTCTGACAAGATGACTTCTGGCACCCCAAATGTATAAAAGAGAGACCCTTCCAAATATTCACAGATCTTAGGGGCTATAAATTTCTTCAGGTGACACAGAAAATGGAACTTAGTATTGTGATCGACAACTATGAGCAATCCTATTATCCTACTGTCCTTTTGAAAACTTGACCGTCTATCACTTTCAAGTCTGGGAACTTACTCTGATTCTGTTGAATGCTTTCTATTAAACTCAGATACTCAGCTGATTTGAATTGATCTGCATCTAGATCAACCATGGGGTTTATTTGCGTGAGCTCCTCTATAGCCGGTTCATCCTGACGCGATAGAGTGTCAGCGACAACATTCAGTGTCCCCTTTCTATGTAGGATATTAAATGTGAAACTACGCAATTTCATAGACCATCTGGCTAATCTACCCGATAAATCTTTTTGTTGCATTAACCATTTAAGTGCTGCGTGATCGGTTATGACTACGAAGTCCTGTCCCTCAATATAGGAGCGGAATTTTTGTATCCCCTTTATGATTGCTAAGCACTCTAGTTTGGTAACCGAATAATTACGTTGTGCCTTGGATAATTTTTCTGACATGTAAGCAATTGGCAATTCAACGCCGTCGCGTTCTTGCGCTAAAACACAGCCGATTCCGTAAGTGCTAGCATCACAGAGCAAAATAAAAGGTTTTGAGAAGTCAGGAGTTATCAAAATGGGTGATGCGGTTAAACAGGACTTTAAGGTCTTAAACGACTGTTGAGCATCCTCATTCCCTGTAAATCTTTTTTCTGCTTAAGCAACTCGGTTAGAAGAAAACTAACGGTAGCATAATTTTCAACGAAACGTTGGTACCAACCGGATAAACCCAAAAATCGACGCAGTTGCTTAACGGTAACTGGCACAGGGAACTACGAGATGGCCTTGATTTTGTCTGGATTTGTCTTTATCTGACCATTACCAATAATAAAACCCAAATACGTGATTTCTTTTATGCAAAAGTTCGATTTCCCTATGTTAATGGTTAGATTTGCTTTGCGTAGACACAACGCTATCTCCTGTAACAACAGTAAATGCGACTCGAATTCCTCTGATAAAACAAGTAGATCATCTAAATATACAAACACACGTGTACGAAGATGAGCTGGAATAACTCGATCCATTAGTCTACAGAGAGTTTGAGCGGCATTGCAAAGACCAAAAGGCATCATTATACCCGATACTCAAAATGAGTATTAGGGTATATTAGATTTGTGGTAAAAGTGGATGTGGATGTCCAGAAGGAATCGTTTCCGACCCCATAAAGTATATATATTCTTGATCAGCATCAATAGCCGAGTCGATTGAGCCATGTCTGTCTGTCCGACCCCTTCAGCGCCTAGTGCTAAAAGACTATAAGAGCTAGAGCAACGATGTTTTGTATCCAGACTTCTGTGATACAAAAATATTTCAAAACTTTGCCCCGCCTACTTCCGCCCCCACAAAGAACGAAAATCTGTGGCATCCACAATTTTAAAGATACGATTAAACCAAAAACGCAGAATCGTAGAGAATGACCATATCTTTTAGACTGCAGAATCTGAATTGGACCGTATTATTATTATAGCCAGCATCAAGAAAACAATTTCATTTTTTCTCGCCCTGTCTCTCTCTTAGAGTAAAACATTAGCGCCTAGATCTCAGAGACTATAAAAGCTAGAGCAACCAAATTTGTTATCCACACTCCTAATATATCGGACCGAGACGAGTTTGTTTCAAAATTTCGACACACCCCCTTCCGCCCCCGCAAAGGACGAAAATCTGGGGATATTCACAAATCTCAGAGACTATTAACGCTAGAGTAACAAAATTTGATATCCGCACTCCAGTTAGATCTCATTATAAAACGTATATCTCAGAATTTCGCCCCACCCCCTTTCGCCCACACAAAGGACGAAAATCTGTTGCATCCACAATATTGCAGATTCGAGAAAACTAAAAACGCAGAATCATAGATAATGACCATATCTATCAGATTGCTGAATCTGGATCAGATCGGATCATTTTTGTAGCCAAAAGCAAGAAATCAATTTGCAGTGGCTACGCAGCGCCCGACGTCAAGCTCAGACTGATTTTCTGTCTCTCTCGCACTCTTTGTCGTGTCTTTTAATATTAGCGGCGTCTGCCGAAGGAGAGCCATACTGACTAAGTATCGGGTATAAATGTAGAGTTGCGGTGTCCGCTGCAACTCACAACGTTCCCCCTCGTTTTATATTGATATAACGGTCGGTTAGGCACTGTAAATGCAGTGTACTGTCGCGATTGTTCATCCAACGGGATTTGCCAAAATGCGTGTTTCATGTCTAATCCAGTGATGTAACGAGAGGGGGGTAACCGACTTAGAATACCATCAATATGTGGTAACGGATATGCATCCCGTCTTGTAACCTTGTCCACTTCTCTTGAATCGAGACACAGTCTATATTTTTCTCCTTTCTTTACCAAAACGCAATTACTGCTCCAGGGACTAGTCGACTCCTCTATAACATCGAGCGCAAGCATATTGTCCACCTCGGCAAACATCAATTTCTCAATGGCTGGTGATACCCGCCAATGTCGTTGCTTTACGGGAATAGCTGCTCCAACTTCTATAGAGTGTGTGACTAAACTGGTACGGCCAAATCCTTCAGTAGCGAAAGATGGAAAACAACCTATCACTTTATCTAAGCGAATTCTCTCGTCTGCTGTCAATTTATGTAGGTTCGGTGGTTCTTCGACGTCATCCGTACCTCCAACATCTAATTTAGATACCTCTGCAGTGTGTGTGATTTTATCTAAAAGTCCAAATTTTTGCCAGAAGTCTATCCCCAAATAGACGTCTTGCTTGAGTTCAGGAATAAGAAACATTTCTAGGTCTGCCGTGCATCCACGGTAATTAATTTGTGTTACCAGCTTGCCTATAACCTTACTTTCAGTATCGTTAGCCGTTCGTATTGCTTCTGAACACTTTTTAACCTTGCAATGCGTCAACATTTCTTTCGCGGCTGAGCCTCCAATACAACTGATTGTGGCCCCCGAATCCAACAAAGCTATGTAATCACTGCCTTCAATGGTGACATTAGTATACAGCCTGTTATCCGAACTAAGAAATATAGCTGAAACAAACTTGTTCTTATTTTTGCGAACCATATTCCAAAATTGTCTTGGCCCGGTCCGGTCCTTCCCCACGGGGCCCGGTCCTTCCCCACAGCAAAATTTGTTGTGTGAGGACCTAAGGGGAGAGCCGTTCGCAGCGAAAGCGCACCCGTGGGGTGGATCGAGGCGTGGGTGAAACCGTGCTTGGGGACCTGCAGAGACGTGTGTTGGGGGTCATGCGTGGCGGGAGGAGGGGGTTTGGGTCAGGGGTCGGAAGGGTAGGGGAGAGGGGAGCCCAGCTTAGCAGATGCCGCATGATCCACGACTCACATCTGCGTCGCCGGGTCCCCAGGGCGAGGGTGTAGGAGAGGGAACCCAGCTTTGCGGATGCCGCGTGAATCCACGACTCACATCCAGCATCGCCGGGTCCCTAGGGGAGAAAGGTATGGGAAAGGCAAGCCCAGCTTGGTGGATGCCGCATGATCCATGACTCACATCCACTTCGCCGGGCCCCCAGGGAATAGGGAAGAAAGGGGGTGGGGCTGAGGGACTCCTACGGGCGAAAGTTCAGAAACCGGTGGGTTGAGGTGGGTGTCTTTATTGTGGGGGAATAAACGACAAAAATGTACAACATTTTTGGGAAACTTCTGGTTCTGTGCGTACACCCTGCCTACTGCACCGATCTATCCCTCCCAGAGCTCACATACGTGAGGTGGCTCACCCTTGCTTTCCCTTTCTTGGGTCCGGCGGCCGGTCCTCGTCACGGTGGTCACGACTTATACATTTTTGTCTTTTTTTTCTCCTCGCGGGGTCGGGGCACTGTTGATTTTTTCCAACCGTTCTCGTTCAGCACTTGGAGATCACTCCCGAGCCTGGCCCGCGCTGGACCGTGCCAGGCCTCTGCTTTTCTTTTTGCAGCTTCTCTGCCGCTTCGTTGCTGCGCAGCTTTCGGCTGCCGGCCTCGGCTCGGGGGTGTTTGCATGGTTCGCTCGTCGGCTCTCTCCCTCGTAAGACCGCGTAAGACCGATCGACGGCTTCTCTGCCGCTTCGCTCTCTTCCATGCTGGCTCTCTTTGCTGCGTAGTATGCGTCTCTCTTTCGTGTTGGTTCTCTTTTGTGGAGGCTTATGCCTTCACAACTTCATTATGCTCGACCAAGTCCTCGAATAGCTGCTCGCTATCGTCTGGACCTGACAATTCCAATACGTATGAGCGAAGAGTCCTTTGCTTGACCGATTTTATATCGTTATAAAACTGCTCGTGCTTACGTACCTCTCGTCGTAATAGCGATCTGTTGGCAATCTGTTGAAGAAGCTCGTGGTGAAGAGTGGGCTTGGAATTTCTAATAAGTAGATTCACAACATCTTCTTCTGTAACCGAATTTTGAAGCCTATCCACGAGATCTTCGATAGCATATTGAAAGTCATCGAAGGATTCGTTTTCGCCCTGACGACGTTTCCTAATCTTTTCCCAGATATCATAGTCGGTCTCAACATCTTCAAATCTCCGTCTAAACTCTATACAAAACGTATCCCAATTAAAGTTTGGGTAAGTTCGACGGAATTTCCAGTACCACTAGCTTTTCCCGCGAATAAAAGATACAAGTGATCACAAAGCAATTGATAATTGTTATAAAGATTTTGTTGCGTTAGAGAACGTACTCGATAAATAAACTCATCCATCCTCATGCATGTTTTTGAACCATCGAATTTAATGCGCCAATTCTGCATTATACTGGAAACTTTTGCTGGTGCTACGTGTGAGCTCGAATTACTTCGATTTGCACTCGCTCTTGAAAAATCTAAAAGAACTTCTGCGTGACTATCTCGTGCTTGACCGATACCCACGTTATTTGATTGGTTAATGTTATTGTCACCGGAAACATCGGGTGTGATATGTTCTGGTTGTGTCAACTGGAGTGACGCTAATTGATTTTGAATCGAAGATTCAATTGTTTTGTTTAAAAATGAAGTTAGTTGTTCCATTAACTGAGCCTGTTGAATGCTTACAGCAGACTGGACGTAGTTAGCGATTTCCACTTGAGTGGTTATTGGAAGGGTTGTGTTGTTGGTTTCAGTTTCTGTTGGTGAGCGATCTAACCTGGATCGTTCAGTTGATCTCGTATTCATACCCCTTCTAATAAACTTTTGGCCCTTTTTAGGTCGATTAGACGTTCCGTCTATTGGGCTAAAAGATTCATTAGCACTAGTTGGACGTGTTCCTTCGGCGTTCAGCTCGGCTAACAACGTGTTGTTAGAGAATGTTAGTGCCAGAGCAGAACAATCTAATGAACAGGTGGGACATTTTGGGTTTGTCCTAATCTGTTCCAAAATACAAAGTTTATGGAATTTGTGTCTACACGGGGTGTTGGCTATAATCTCACTAGTTCCCAATACTTCGTTGCAAATTCCACAAAATGGTTCTGCTTCCTGCAAAGCAGTTGTTATATCATTTGTACTTCGCCTTACAGCCATTGTATATCAGACAATATTTAAGGAATTAAAGAAAAAAACTAATAAAAAACGAGGGGGAACGTTGTGAGTTGCTGCGGACACCGAAACTCTACAGTTATACCCGATACTAAGTCAGTATGGCTTTCCTCCGGCAGACGCCGCTAATATTAAACGACACGACAAAGAGTGCGTGCGAGAGAGACAGAAAATCAGTCTGAGCGTGACGTCGGGCGCTGCGTAGCCACTGCAAATTGATTTGTTCCTTTTGGCTACAAAAATTATCTGATCTGATCCAGATTCAGCAATCTGATAGATATGGTCGTTATCTATGATTCTCCGTTTTTAGTTTTTCTCGAATCTGCAATATTGTGGATGCAACAGATTTTCGTCCTTTGTGTGGGCGGAAGGGGGTGGGGCGAAATTTTGAGATACACGTTTTATAGTGAGATCTAAGAGAAGTGCGGATTCCAAATTTGGTTACTCTAGCGTTAATAGTCTTTGAGATTTGTGAATATCCCCAGATTTGCATCCTTTGCGGGGGCGGAAGGGGGTGTGGCGAAATTTTGAAACAAACTCGTCTCGGTCTGATATATTAGGAGTGTGGATACCAAATTTGGTTGCTCTAGCTTTTATAGTCTCTGAGATCTAGGCGCTAATGTTTTACTCTAAGCAAAGCCGCCTATGCTACCTGTGTGTTAGAGAGAGACAGGGCGAGAAAAAATGAAATTGTTTTCTTGATGCTGGCTATAATAGTAATACGATCCAATTCAGATTCTGCAGTCTAAAAGATATGGTCATTCTCTACGATTCTGCGTTTTTTGTTTTCTCGTATCTTTAAAATTGTGGATGCCACAGATTTTCGCCCTTTGTGGGGGCGGAAGTGGGCGGGGCAAAGTTTTGAAATATTTTTGTAGCAGTGACATATCACAGAAGTCTGGATCCAAAACATCGTTGCTCTAGCTCTTATAGTCTTTGAGCATTAGGCGCTGAAGGGGACGGACAGACGGACAGACGGACAGACAGACATGGCTCAATCGACTCGGCTATTGATGCTGATCAAGAATATATATACTTTATGGGGTCAGAAACGATTCCTTCTGGACGTTACACACATCCACTTTTACCACATATCTAATATACCCCAATACTCATTTTGAGTATCGGGTATAATTATATAAGAAGGTATTAATTGTAATATTAATGTCTGTCTTTCCCACATGCCAGAATACTTACAAAATATCTATTTGGTTTCAGTAGGCTTTTCTATTTTCGTTAATATGGACTATTTCTAATGACCTCGTGCACTGAATCATTGGACAACTATCGCGATTTGGCAATATAAAATTTTAAATCCGAATAACTCAAGATGCCTAAAGTAAAAAGCAGATTTCCTTTGGTCGATCAATCCAAAATGAAATGAATTGGAGCCGCAAAATCCTAAAACAATTCCTGTTTATTCTCATCACTGTATGGTATTGCATAACTGTCTCTGATACTCACAATTCGATACTGTAGGTCTGTTTTGGTCAACCAATCCGAATCAAATGAATTGCAGTTGCTAAATCCGAAAACCGAGTCTAAGTATAAATTTTGAAATCTTTAACCTTGTGACGCCCAGCGCCAGGAAGACCAAGCGCCGGCGCCACAAACACCACAACAATATCACTAGAAACACCAAGACAAGCCATGAAGACTCCGCAACATTATTTCTCCTCGGAGCGCATTAACCCTCCGCAACATTATTTCTCCTCGGAGCGCATTACCCCTCCGCAACATTACTCCTCCTCGGAGCGCATTCACCCTCCGCAACATTCTTCCCCTCGGAGCGCATTAGACCTCCGCGACCTCCACCGATCCGACCAGAAGACTACCAGGACGCAACCATCCGCCACGTGCGGCCCAACCGAAGGACGACCCCGAAGGACGACCCCGAAGGACGACCCCGAAGGACGAGCCAGCAGAAAAACACCCGCGCAACTACCAAACTTTGTACCTTTAAGAACAATAAAAATAACTCTATCTCTTTTGTTACCGCTCAAAGCCCGCCTTATTCTTGAACCTTGAGACTCTCTTTCAGCTACCACACCCAGAGATCAAACAAATTTCTGTGGAACCCGGCGGGACGAGCATACCCCGACCGAAGCGCCGTCACAGTGGCGCCCGAGCAGGTTGTGGTAGCATAAGAAGCATCATCTAAAAGGTCAAGATGGCAAAACAATGGATAAACCAAGCAACGAAACTGGAGTTACAAAACTATGGCGAGGAATTCGGATTGGAGAAACTGGATGGACTAGAAACCCAAAAGAAACAACTTTTACAATTTTCGGAGAGAACAGACCTCCCAATACATATTCGAGAGAGGCTAGAACAACTAGCAAATACCCAAACACGAGGGAGAAGCCCGAGAACCAAGAGCCCAAGGCAACAATCACCAAAAGGAGTACCACAAAAACCAACAATGGAAGAGAGCCAAGGGGAGACCAGGACAGGCAGGAAGAAAGCGCTATTTCCGAAACAGATAAAGAAAGGATCACCAGAAGCAGTAGCGATAATAGAAAAAATACGCAAGTGGGACCTGATCTTTACAGGAAAAGGAGGACTGCTAGAATTCCTGAGCAGGATGGAGGAATTAGCAGAAACCTACGGGGTAGAACCGGACCACCTCGTATTCGCAAGGCCGATAATGCTGGAAGAAAGCGCACTAGACTGGTGGCACACAAAGCCAGCGCCAGTCACATCATGGGAGGATGCAAAGGTCGGACTAAAAGAGAACTTCATATCCCCCAGATACCAAGAGGAGCTTGCAAAACAAGTGGCAGAGCGAAAACAAGCGGAAACAGAACCAGTTCGACACTATATACAAGAAATAAGGAAGTTAATGAGGTTCGGAACCTCCACAGAGCAGGAAAAACTGGAAATAATATACCAGCCGGCTGCCGCTGAAACTATACGTGAAGAGGAGAGAATTCCAAACGCTGTCGGAATTCATGATCATCACAGAGGAATTCGAAAAAATTGAGACAGATGCAGGACTCTCCAAGGTTACAGGTCGCCAATGGAATTACCCCCAAAACGACCAACCAGCTTGGCAAAGGACGCAATACCGACAAAGGAAATGTCAAAGATGTGGAAACTATGGGCACGAGGCCCGAACATGCAACAGGGAACCCGTACTGTACTGCTGGACCTGCAACAAACAAGGAGTACGCACAATAGACTGCTGCAGAAAGCAACCGGAAAACACACAGAGCGCAGGACCAACCCGCGAATCTCCTGTGGCCCAAAACCAGCTGAGCGGGACAACACACAACTAATATTTAACAAAAACCAACTTTTAGGACGGGCCAGGATTGGATCACAACTGATGGATGTAATCATCGATAGAGGGGCAACAAGATGCATGATAAACGAAAGGGCGGCCGAAAAACTAAAAGAAGAAGGCATCGAAGGAGTGGAAAACCGATTAATCCGTCTCGCGGATGGAAGCACTCGGAGAACAACACGGAGAATCCAACTAACAGTAGAACTAGGGGGAAAAGAGACCACCCAATCATTCCTAATCATGACAGGGGTACCAGATACCCCCATACTAGGAATGGAATTTTTAAAGGATGCAGGCACATCAATAACGTGTGGAGAAGCCACAGTAAACTTCAACGCGGAACCAAACCCAAAGAGAAAGGAGGAAAGCGCAAGAAATTCAGTAACAGAGCCGACGGACGAAGAAATCGAAAAATGGATTAAAACGGAGGTACAAAAATCCAACACGCTGGAAGGGGTGAGCAATGTTACGAAACATCGGATATTTCTGAAGGATGACAGACCAGTCAAACAGAGGTATTACCCAAGAAACCCAGCGCAAATGGAAATCATCAACAAAGAGATCAGCGAACTCATAAAGCAAGATCTAATAGAACCATCACACAGCCCATACAGCTCGCCGATTGTTCTCATAAAAAAGAAAACCGGAGATTGGAGGGTCTGCGTGGACTACCGACTGTTAAACGAAAAAACAGAGAAGGATGCATACCCATTACCACGGATGGACTTTATTCTAAATCAGCTTAAAGAGGCTAAATACATTAGCACGCTCGACTTAAAGTCAGGGTATTGGCAAATCCCAATGGAAAAACAGAGCCGACACTACACAGCCTTTACAGCTCCCGGGCGAGGATTGTACCAATGGAAGGTCATGCCCTTCAGACTCACAACAGCACCTGCTACGTTCCAAAGAGAACTAGACTCGGTAATCGGACCGGACATAGAACCATTCGCTTTCGTATACCTAGACGACATAATCGTAATTAGGCGGACGAAAGTTGAACACATGCAGAAACTACAAACGGTATTCGAACGACTACGGACAGCAAACCTACGCATTAACGCAGAAAAATGTCACTTTTTCCAAAAGAAACTTAAATACCTAGGACACATGGTGAGCGAGGAAGGAATACACACAGACCCAGATAAAGTGGCGGCCATTAAAGAACTCACCGCACCAACTACACTGAAACAGCTGCATAGTTTTTTGGGCCTGGCATCTTGGTACCGCAGATTCGTACCAGCGTACACCGAACGAGCAAAAGCTCTACAAGACCTATTAAAAAAGGGGCAAAAATTTGAGTGGGGCGAAGCACAAGAGAACAGCTTCCAAGACCTAAAGCTGTGTCTAACGGAAGCACCAATATTAGCATGCCCGGACTTCAGAAAAACATTTATACTGCAAACAGACGCAAGCGACTGCGGCCTAGGAGCGGTGTTGACCCAGGAAGATTGTAGTGGCCAGTTGTGACTCTAAAACTCCAGAGAACAGCTTGGGGAGTACGGCCCTCGCGTTTAACATTAACTCTTCTCTTTACAAAAACAAGATAAGAGATCAATTACAAGAGCAGTAGTTAAAGCTTCCATTGAAGAGCTTAATGTATAATTTAGAGAAGCAGCGTGGATCTGTGGGAGTTATGTTTTAAAGCTTTACTAGAAATCATACGATTACTCCGTTAGTCGTGGAAGCTATGTGTAAGCATTGCTTATCATCGTACGATTACTCCGTTATCTAGGGAAGCAAGGTGTAAGCTTTGTCTAAAATCGTACGATTACCCCGTTGGTTGTGGAAGGTAAAGTTCCGATCGTAAGGGCTAATGCAAGTAATAGAACTTCTGGATAGATCACTGCTATAGTGAAGCTGTACGAATTCGAATGTGTCTTTTTATACAAACATATACATATATCCAAGTGAATTTGAAAACGTTGTGCAATCAAACACGTGCCAAGTAAATTGAAGTTCTGGTGGACTGCATTATTCCTTTTGGATTAAGAAAAAATAAAAGGTATTTGGACCTTACAATAGTGACACAGCTTTAACAGTCTCGTATCATAGGGCTGGAAATCTTACTACGTTCGACACTGGAAAAGAAAAACCAATTGACCCCCCCCTCCAGGAACGAGGTCGTCAAAGTCCATTGATTTCCCAGTAGATCTGGGAAAGACCTCGGATTTCCCAGGAACCAGCATCTACATAAACCAACGATAACTACAACCAAATAAACCCGCAAAAGCCGTCCGAAGATGTACTAGAGTGAAACCCGAAGTTATGTGGATGCCTAATTAAACTGAAGTACATCTTGGAATAAGACGATAAGAATGGTTTTCTGGCAAATTCGGAGAAACTAATATGCCGCACTCGTCACCCTTCCCGCTTATGAGTTAAGCGCGCGGCTAAAGCTTTCGCATGTAGTTTCTTCGTGGTGTGTGTGGAGTGGTTCTCGAAGTGCGAAAATAAAACATTATTCTGCTGCGATCCACACTGCCGTTTAACAGTCGTTAGTTTAGTTTTGAGTCTCTTCACGGGATTTTCCAGTTTCTTTGTTTTATTAAAGATTAAATTCCGTACTAGTTATTCATCTTAGTTCTGTATTGTATAGATGTAAAGAGAGAAACAAACAATGTATATAATTACCCATAATTAAAAAACAGCGCAAGTGAAAGCCACATATTTTTAAGATCAGCCGTTAAGTTGCAAATCGTCGTCGAACTGGTATGGAAATGATAAAAACGGTGATTCATCCGAATTGGAAGTGAAGACATGTATATTCATTATTTTTCTCCTTTCCTCAGAATATGTTTCCCGTCTCCCCTTGAGCTCAACGGACACGCCGGATAATTCGTATAAAGTATGAGTGAGTTACGAGCTTCCTTAAACGGAGATCTCGAGTATTTTCGAAGTATATATACGTCTTGTAAAACTTCTATTGCGTTAGGTTAAACATCCATATGCATACGTGCCATAATTAAAGCAGATCGGCCAGTAATTTTTCTTTAACGTTTGCCTTCTAGTTATATTATTATCATATTTTACTATTCTTTCCAATTTAATTTCTTATACGCCATATTCTCTACACATAAGTCCTATATACATACATATATACAACTAGATATAAATTGCTATTATTTCCTCCTTCTTTACTTAACTACTTTGTACTAAGTTTATACATATCCCGAAAATCATGAAGTCCAAACCCGTGAATTTTGAATTATTAAATGATAATTAGTAGATAATAATGGAACATTAAACCTTTCGTGTTTGTCCTGAGTAGAGCCTGAGGAAGTCCGATGATCAAATGGAGATGCGCTCGATTAGGGTTATGCTGTCGATTAAACGGCATACTAAAGGTAGGGAGGGTAGAGAAGGGGTCAAAGTCATCTGAGTTCCCCAAGAGCGACGGAATATAGCCTGACTATTTGTCGGTAGTCGGTTAACCAGTTAATTAAAATTCACATTCTTTTCTTTTTGATTTCTTTTATAGAGTTCCTTTTGAACATTAAATCAAGTGTACCTAAAACATCTTTGCGAGTGTGTTCGTATGGCAGATAGGAGAGTAGGAAAGATCCCACGACATTCCGGCGAGCTAGTTAGAGCATAGCTAGAGGTACACGTTCCGAAATCCTGCTATACTATTGGTGTCTGACCGTTAAACCAAATGTATGTACCACCTCCATCCGTACATACAATCTCACACCTCTAAGGATAAGAATATCTTGCACATAACATAGATTGGCGCCCAACGTGGGGCCAGAGTACTAGTTACTACTGGTTGAAAACCCCAAAAAACTTAGCTCGTTGCAATTTTAGATGCCACATTAAAATTAATAGGTTTCCAGTCCGACTACTGTAACGGAGGATATTGATGGAATTTTGGGTTTAAGATTCTGAGTTTCGGAATACCCCAACCAAATGGAATTCGCCAGGTAGCAAGGGATGGAAAACTGTTATATTTTTGTTTAAGGTTACCAGAATTAATTTGCGAATATACGACAGCTATTCACAAAGGCGGATAGGTCGGCCAAATTATAATAGGATAACCCCAAAAGAGTTTATGAAGGAAGAGTATCGATGGCTTTCGGAAGTCTAATTTTCTAGATATAGATTTGGAAATTAGCCATTGCCAGAGTTACTGACCACATAAACATACCATAGACCAATTTAGATTTCATTGAGTGTTCGGGCCAGCCGCTGAGGAATAACCGTAACTTTAGCATTATTATTGTATGAGCATAGAGAGCCGCCTACATATGTTGTAAAACGTTGACTTTCTGCAGAGCTGCTGCGCTCTCTCGCTAAAGGGGCTCTCTGCCGCCGCCACTTCGGCAACTACTTTGATCTGCTGCCGCCACTTCGGCAGTCACTTTGATCTAACGCCGTCGTCTATAGTTTTAGTTCTATGCTAACCCCTCTGCGCATTGGTTGCATATCGATCTCGCATAAAGTACATCTGGCAATAGCAAGCAATCGGCTTCCGCTAAGCCACCAAGATTAAATATTATATTATATATTATAAAGTTTAACCCAAAATCTCTTTTTATTTTGAAATACATAGGTGCCAAAAAAGCTTGGCATCTCAAACATTGGTGACCCCGACGTGATATAAAACCATTGCTTAATCGCGTTCCGTTAAAACACTTATTAATTATACAATATTGTGTTGTTGGGTAGTTTAACTACCAACAAATACATTTGTGTGCACATTAAAAACAGTTTAAAGTGCAAATTCAGTGAGAGTGCGGCTGGAATATTTATAGACAAATTCCGGTACTTTAAGCGTCGAATCTCTCATTCTCTGCGCAGCTGCAGCCGCGGTTCTTGACTTTTCGTGTCTTGCATTCTCGCTCTCGCGTCTATACATCGTCGCTTAAGCGGTATTTCATTTTCCGTTGTAGTGTCGATTGCACAACGGTTAACATGGACAACGATCCAAATACAGGCGCGGGCGGAAATATTGTGGTGGCTGATTCCAGACTGAGTCTGTATAAACGTAAAAGTCAGTCATTATATGATCGATTGCACAGGCTTGGCGAATCCTTCGCGGGGAATAAAATCGACAAGCTGACCGCCGCGGAAGTCGAGGTGCGCCTTGATATGTTGGCAGAAATTCGAGCGGAATTTAATAAGGCCCATAATGAGTTGGAGGCTCTCGATCAAAACGAGATTGGGAGTGAGCTGCGCGAAATCTTCGATACTCTTTTCATATCGTTGAAAGCTGAGTTGCTGGCTGCTGTTGAAGTAAGCCAGTCACACGCCGCTGCCAATTCTACGACTCTGCCAAGCCATTCCGGACATAGTACCATCATCATGGCTCACAAGCAGCGACTTCCTGAGCTGAAGGTGCCGAAGTTTTCTGGTGGATACGTCGAGTTCTCGGATTTTATGGCAATGTTCAAATCGGTGATTGAAGCGGATGCGGATCTCAGTGACATCGAGAAATTCCAGCACCTTCGCTCTTGCCTCGCTGATGCGGCTTTGGATTCGGTTCGATCGTTGGAGCTCTCCAGTGCCAATTATCGTGCGGCTCTGGATATACTTAATAAACGCTTTAATAACAAAAGACTTGTTTTCCAGGCACACATCAAGAAGATTCTTGGGCTAAAGAGGGTAGACTCGCCTTCTGCTAAAAGGCTTCGGGAGTTTTCGGATGCAGTCAATTTACACATGCGAGCGTTGCAGACATTGGGAACTGCTGAGGAGATTTCGGGATTCATGGTTATCAACATGCTGCTGCAGAAGTTGGATTCGAAGACGCAAACCAAATGGGAGGAGCACACATCGTCGGATGCTATACCTACCGCAGAGGAATTCTTCGAATTCTTGCAGCAACGCTGCCAGAAAATGGAGCGATTGGAATATGCTACAGCGACACACGCTAGTAGCGATCAGGTGGGAAAAAACCATTCCTATACGCATGTTAAGAAAACGTTTGTAGCTTCCAACTCTTCCGACCCGTCTGTATGCGTTTTTTGCCACTCAGCGGGCCATGGAATATACTCGTGCAAGATATTCGAAAATCTCTCACCGTTGCTGCGCCACAAAGAAGTGAAGAAGCTTTCCCTATGCTTCAATTGCCTAAAACCGGGGCACCGGACCCGCGCATGCAATAGTGGAAAATGTAGAGTATGCGGCGGTAAGCATCATAGTTTGTTGCACTTCGTTAGTATGCAGCCCACAACACAAGGCTGCCCAGGTATTACTCCTCCCGATCTGGCCGTTCAACCGGACACTTTTTCCGTTGCTCAAAATTCTGCTAGCAGCTCGTCTCTACCTTCGTCTACCTCTCTTGCTGCCCAAGGTCTTCACTCTGATGTCGTGCTTCTGGCTACAGCCGTGGTTCTCGTGAAGAATCGGTCTGGCGTTTTAGTTCCTTGTCGTGCCATCTTAGATTCAGGATCGCAGCTGCATCTCGTCACATCCAGGTTCGCCCAGCAGCTTCAGCTTAGGAGAACTCAATCGTCTGCACTTGTGTCTGGGCTGGGCGATACCAGCGTTTCTACTGAGGGATCCACCATAAGCATTTGTATGCATTCTCGCACCTCTGCTTACACAACTACGCTTACTGCTCTCATCGCCCCCACGATTACCGATTCTCAACCAAGTATGGCAGTAAATGTATCCGATTGGCGTATTCCATCTAACATTCAGCTCGCTGATCCTGCATTTTTCAATCCTCAACGGGTTGATCTTCTCATTGGTGCGAGCGTTTTTTATGATCTCCTCTGCGTAGGGCAAATCAAACTCACCGATGGACTGCCTCTTCTGCAGAAGACCCGGCTTGGGTGGATCGTATCTGGTGGTGGGCAGAAGGTATCAAGCTCGGCGCTTTTGGCCACGCACAATTGTCCAGATTCGATAGCTGAGATGGAAGCAAGGTTGGATAAAACTCTTCGTATGTTTTGGGAAGTCGAGAATTGTGTGGAGGTTGGGTTGAATACCAAAGAAGAAGACGATTGTGAAGCACATTTCGTAAGCCACCTTTCACGGTTGCCATCCGGGGAGTATGCAGTTCGTCTGCCGCTAAACAACAATATTGATCGTTTAGGAGAATCTTATGCTCAGGCTTATCGACGGTTCATCAGTCTGGAGCGAAAACTGGAGCGTAATCCTACACTAAAGGAGCGGTATTCCGCCTTTATGAGGGAGTACATTGATTTGCATCATATGCACCAAGTCAACCCTGATTCCCGTAGCCTCTGCAAATATTTCTTGCCTCATCACTGTGTCCTAAAGGAGGACAGTACGACGACAAAACTCCGTGTCGTTTTCGATGGATCCGCAGCTACATCAACTGGATATTCTCTAAATGATGTGATGATGACAGGCCCTGTTATTCAGCCTGCATTGTTCAACATATTGATTCGCTTTCGAACATATCCAGTCGCTCTCACTGGGGACATTTGTAAAATGTACCGCTGCGTACGAGTGTCTCCACCCGACAATTTGTATCAGTGCATCCTATGGCGAGATTCCATCGAGTCCGAGGTTCAAGTCTACACATTAGACACCGTCACATACGGGACGAGGGCTGCATCATTTTTAGCGGTCCGCGCAATGCACCAGCTGGCCATCGACGAGGGTGAATCCTACCCTCTTGGCTCAGCTGCTCTGCGGCAGGAGTTTTACGTGGATGACCTCATTTCGGGCGGTAATTCGGTCGCACAGGTCATGGAAAAAATGCACCAAACATCAGCTTTACTGTCCCGTGGTAACTTTAGACTTAGGAAATGGTGCTCCAGTCACCAGGAAGTACTTGAGGGAACCCCTGAAGATGACATAGAGAAGTTCCTAAAGTTTAATGATGGAAGCGACATAGCCAAAACTCTCGGCTTAGCGTGGGACCCTGCTTCGGATCAGCTGCTTTTTGCCTTGTCCGCACTGGACACAACCTCAAAGCCATCAAAGCGGTCGGTTTTATCTACGATTGCGCGGTTCTACGACCCTCTTGGATTGATAAATCCAGTCATTGTCAGGTGCAAAATCTTCCTTCAGCAGCTTTGGAGAGAAAATTTGGATTGGGATGAAAGCCTACCCTCAGCGTTGCATTCAACTTGGATGGACTTGAGAAATAGTTTGGCAAGCATTTCTCGGATCTCATTTCCTCGCTTGGTTCTTCGTTCTAGTGTGGCTACAGAAGTTCACGGATTCTGTGATGCCAGCTTAGAAGCATATGGCGCTTGCGTGTATGTCGTGTCCAGGGAAGCCCAGTCTTCGAGCCACGTTTTGTGCTCAAAGTCGCGAGTGGCGCCGCTAAAGACTATATCGATTCCTAAGCTGGAATTAAGTGGAGCCCATTTGCTTGCAAAAATCATGCAGAATGTAAAGGACATGGGAATCTTTACAGGTCGGTTCTATTGCTGGTCGGATTCGTCAACAGCATTATCTTGGATTAGGGACGAGCCAGCTAAATTTCAAGTTTTCGTGGCAAATCGAGTGGCATCAATTCAGGAGTTGACGGCAGACATGGAATGGCGCTATGTTCCCACATCTTTAAATCCTGCTGATATTCTCTCGAGAGGCTCGCTTCCCAACCATCTTATCCAGTCAGAGCTATGGTTTCACGGCCCATCCTTTTTGCTATGCTCCAAGGATAAGTGGCCTGTATCTCCTACTAACAACATAGCAACTTTGGAGCTTCGCAAGAGAGGATTGCTAATCACGTCTCCACATGCCGATCTCACGTCCGGATGCAAATTTGCGAATTCATTCTTTCGCATGCAGCGCACATTCGCCTACATGCATAAATTTATACATCGTCTTAGGCATCCAGGACTCACCGTTTCTGATATTCGGCAAGGAACGCATCTTCTAATTCGACACATTCAGCTGGCAAATTTGTGGATGGACATAAAGGAGATTCGGCGCAATGGTCAAGTCATGAAATCCAGTTCTATTAGTTCGCTCAACCCGTTCATCGATCATTCTGGACTACTTAGAGTTGGAGGTCGTCTTGGCAACTCATCGCTAGGATTTGATGCTCAGCACCCGCTCATTTTGCCAAAGGGACATTCCATTACCTTTGCGCTGATAAGATATTATCATGAAAGAAACCTCCATGCCGGACCTCGCGCCTTGCTATCCAAAATTCGGCTGGAATATTGGCCCATTGGCCCCAGTGTTAAGGCAGTGTCAAGGGTCGTCAGCAGATGTGTGAGATGCTTCAGGACTAGGCCGCGCATGGTCGAACACATCATGGGAGACCTACCTAAGGAACGTTTGGAAGGATCTCGAGCTTTTGAAGTCACTGGAGTAGATTACTGTGGACCTTTTTTCTACCGATCAGAAATCCGCACAAGGCCTCCGATCAAGTGCTACATTAGCGTATTCATCTGCTTCACTTCCAAGGCTATACACATGGAGCTTGTAAAGGATTTGACCACTGCATCGTTTCTAGGCGCACTAAAGCGTTTTACTTCCACTCGAGGAAGGCCAAGTCAAATTTGGTCGGACAATGCGACAAACTTCGTTGGGGCCAAGAACGAGCTTCTGGAGCTAAAGAAGCTCTGTCTAAGCGAACCGCATATGAAGGAGGTCCACGAATCCTGCTTGGCTGACTCGATCGACTGGCGTTTCATCCCACCTCGCTCTCCGCATTTTGGCGGGTTGTGGGAAGCGGCCGTGAAGACCGCAAAATATCACCTGTACCGCTCAGTTGGACCATCTGTGCTTAGCTTCGACGAGCTGCGCACTCTGATCTGTCAGATCACTGCAATTGTTAACTCTCGCCCTTTGCTCTCGCTTTCAGAAAATCCTGATGATTTAGACGTTTTGACTCCTGCTCATCTGCTTTTAGGCGGCCCCCATGAGCAAATCCTCGAGCCTGATCTAACGAAGCTGAACTACAATCGTCTGGATGGCTGGCAGCGGGTCACCCAACTACAACAAATATTTTGGAGCCGTTGGCGCGAAGAGTATCTCACTCTGTTGCAAGAGCGCGCGAAGTGGCGTACCCCCGCGCAAAACATCTGCAAGAACGACCTCGTTCTGGTGAAGGACGAAAATCTTCCTCCAATGCGTTGGCCACTGGCTAGAGTGGTCGATGTCGTTTTGGGCAAGGACGGAGTGTGTCGCGTCGCTGACCTGAAGACATCCTCAGGAAACATCAGGAGGGCCGTCACTCGGCTATGTTTGCTGCCCCTTAAGGAATCTGTTGAGAGACTAGCTCCCAACGGGGGGAGTATGTTCGGGCCAGCCGCTGAGGAATAACCGTAACTTTAGCATTATTATTGTATGAGCATAGAGAGCCGCCTACATATGTTGTAAAACGTTGACTTTCTGCAGAGCTGCTGCGCTCTCTCGCTAAAGGGGCTCTCTGCCGCCGCCACTTCGGCAACTACTTTGATCTGCTGCCGCCACTTCGGCAGTCACTTTGATCTAACGCCGTCGTCTATAGTTTTAGTTCTATGCTAACCCCTCTGCGCATTGGTTGCATATCGATCTCGCATAAAGTACATCTGGCAATAGCAAGCAATCGGCTTCCGCTAAGCCACCAAGATTAAATATTATATTATATATTATAAAGTTTAACCCAAAATCTCTTTTTATTTTGAAATACATAGGTGCCAAAAAAGCTTGGCATCTCAAACATTGAGGTTATATTCCGGCGACAAGAGAAAGCGTATATCGGACGGAGTCAAGCTCGAAAAGGACAAATATTGGGTATTTGGGAAAATTTTGTAAAATTTATTGAAGTTTTGGTCCTATAATTAGGGATTCCCACATTTAGTGATCAGAACTCGTATTACTGGGTTACCTTAACATGTCACCAGTACAACGTACCCCGGGGGGCAAGGCGTCGGGTGAAGGGGACGCCCTGATCTGTGGTATATGTCAAGAAGCCATAAGAAGAAGTCAACTAATATGTACTGCGTCTTGTGTGCACCGGTATCATGATACTTGCATGAAAGGATTCGTGAAAAATAACAGAAATTGCCCCGTATGTAGGGCGGAGTTGAATCCGGAGGAACTTTCGTTTGATGAGAATACTCTAGTAGCCGAATTACCACCCGACATGGGTTCGGGTATAGTGCCGTTAGAAGGGGGATCCAATCCGGAGTCAAACGCTTCAGAGAGAGGACATCAAAAGTCAAGAGGGGCTAGGCCTAAACAGGGACGGGGAACTACATCGCGCAGAGGGATGCATACTAGGTTGCAGTCTCAACAATTTCGGTATAATTCTTTGGGCAGTATCAGCCATAGGTCGGGCGAAGGAGATAGGCCGGAAAGAACCAGTGAGGTTATACAAGCCCTGATAAAAGGTCAGCAGAAAGATATGATTGTGGAGCTAAGTTCATTCGTTAAGAATTTGATCGAAGAAAATCTACGCGGACAATTAGGTAGGATGACTATAGCTTCAGATAGCACGCCTGTGCAAGCGACAAGGCAAAATCACGAGCCCAATATAACAGGAAACTCGTTGTCTTCAGAAAATGGAAGGGAAAGGGGATTACCACATCCAAATGTCTCTAACAGGGCAGTAGCTCCAGGGAAGGCCGCTAATATCTTAGCCAGTTGGCGACTAAAGTTTGACTGATCCAAAGACGCTATGCACGTCGACGAATTCCTGTACAGGGTTCGTTCTCTTACATCCTCCACTTTAAATAACGATTACGAATTACTCTGTGACAATATGCATCTGCTTTTCTCGTCTAAAGCCAGCGATTGGTTTTGGAACTTCCATAGAAAGAACCCACAGTTTTCTTGGTTTTCTGCCTCGTTTAGACAACGATTCGATGATGCTAAAGATGATTTCGACTTGTGGGAGTTGATTAGAAAACGCCGTCAGAGAGAGGGTGAATCGTTTGACGATTACCAGACGGCCGTCGAAGAATTAGTGTCCAGGCTCTCACACGAGGTTAGCGAAAATAAGTTAGTAGACATTTTAAAACGTAACGCAAAAACGGCCCTCAGATATGAACTCTTGCATCTCAAAATCAGCGATCGAACTGGCCTGAGAGAAGAAGTTGGCAAGCATGAGAACTTCTGTAAAGACAACCATAACCCTTTTCCACGAGGTAAATTCGGCAAACCGAATGTAGCAGAAATACTTACGGACAATGAAGATATGGAGGAAGAAGACGTTTTGCAGATTAATCGTAAGAAACTAGTATGTTGGAACTGCGACCAGGAAGGGCATCGTTTTGATGATTGTTTAGGAGAAAGGCGAATTTTCTGCTATGGTTGTGGTGCTAAGGATATTTAGACATATGCGTCAAATGTAACCCAGCGCAAAACTTGAAACGGGGTGTACCGACCGGAGCCCAGTCAGTACATCCGACCAAGAACAGCAACTAAACGAAAGTAATCCAACTACCTTAAGAGGGCTTTCCGGATACGATACTACACCAAATTTGTACAGGTATAGATGTAGCGACTCAAACAATGGAGAGCAAAGAGTTAGATTCAGGAAATGTGAATACGTTGTTTAAATTGATAGTTAAGCCCAAACGATCGACGGTCCGGAGACGAGCATTCTGGAAAAAGGTCCAATCTGTTCGAAAACGGTTAGTCTCAGCAGTTATTCTGAGTTCAGATAACCGATTGTACACGGAGATAATGATCGAAGGGCAAACTTATAAGGCTTTGCTGGATTCAGGAGCAACCATTAGTTGTTTGGGTGGGAGAGCAGCAACCTTTTTAGCACATCACCCACAATCTCAGAAGTGTTTGGGAACCATACGCACTGCCAGCAACGAAGCTTCTACCGTAGTGTCCAAATTGGTGGTTCCGATTGAATTCCGTAAAATAGTTAAGGAAGTAGAGTTCTTTATCATACCAGACTTAAAGCAAGATGTTTATTTAGGAGTTGACTTTTGGAAAGATTTCGGTCTTCTATCCCAATTATTGACCCGAGAGGGAACTGTGAGCTGTTTGGAGAATAGAGACGACACGATTATGAAGGAAACGCCTAAAATGCATTCCCTAAATGAAGAACAAAGGAACCAATTAGAGGCGGTAATAAGAACTATTGGTAGACTGGCTATGACAATTAGTAAACGGAAGACAGTACCAAGTTATGTTTTTCTTTAAAGATTATTTATGTATTTCTTGATTACTTTTTGCTGCAACACCGGTCCACACACTTGAGATCACAAAAAAAAGAGAGAGCGTCGACACTTCAAGTGTGACCAGACTAACTCATAATAATAATACCTAACATATCGATAATATTATTTAATGTTATTATTTGAATGTGGTAGTAGGCGTATTCCAACACGCCCCCCTCAAAAATAACATTAATTATCAAAATCATAAAAATAAAAAATATAAAAAAGTTTTCATCATTAAATCAAAAAGGTAACATTCAATTGTTATTCTAATGTGGTTGGTGTGCATTCTGGGAAGTGTTATGTGATCTAGCATTTGCTCTAAGGATACGGGGAAAACCCAGAAAAACCCGATCAGATCACTTTAAAATTAGATTAACATAAAATTAAATTACTTTAACAATTCATTGGTTCTTTTGGTTCAAATCAAAAAAAAAAAAAAAAAAAAAAAATGAAATATGAATTAATCAGCCAGGCTCCGTTTTTCACATTCACAAAAGTTTTCCGATTTACTTTTGAAATCACATAAATTGGGGCTCTCTTTTTCCCATTCCGCAAGATTTCTTCGTTTTCAAAACGAAAACATTTTCGTTGACGAAATGAAAAGTAAACGGCTTTTTATACAACAAAACGAACCTTAATTGCAAAAGGAAAAAAATAGATGACTTATTGATTCATTAACATCAACTTGATACCTATATCAGGGTAATTTAACTTGTGCTTTCTTTATAAATAATTTTATTTTAACCCAACCTAAAATTTGGCTCGGAAAAAATTGGCCACAGCAACAACAAATTTCGTTTTGGTGTAAGCAGCTGACGCATTCCGATTTGGTTATCGGAACGTTGGCAATTAATAAATTTTTGCGTATAACAGCACAAATGTGCATGTAACAGCTCAGACTGTGCTTGTAACATGTGCTTAACAGAACATCTGGGTGAGCACAGCTGTTTCCCGCCCAATTTAATTCGGACTTCAAAATGTAACATATCGATAAAAAAAATATGTGAAAAATGGAACACCTTAAAACGAAAACGAAACGTTTTGGCTGAAAACGTAATCCGCAAAAGTAAATGAAAAACGGAGCCTGCCTGAATGTAATAAATTCGTTAAAGCTTCATGTTCATGTTTTCATTAAATTGGAATCATTCTTCTTGTAGTAGTCCTAATTTGTTCCGCAGTTCCGCAAATCTTCCAGCAGGTAGTGGCTTCGTGAAGATGTCAGCAAGTTGGTTGTCTGTATTAATATACTCAAGAGAAATCTCATTAGTTTCTATCTGTTCTCTTGAAAAATGATATTTTATATCAATATGCTTTGCTCTTTTATGACATGAGGGATTATTTGCAATGCTAATACAGCCTTGGTTGTCTTCATAAATTTTAATGGGTCTGTCGAGTTTAAGATTAATACTATTTAGAAGAGACTTTAGCCATAAAGCTTCTCTTACAGCTTCAAATAGGGCCATATATTCAGCTTCAGTTGATGAAGCTGCCACTGAATTCTGTCTTTTTGTATTCCAACAAATTAAATTGGAATCGAACATTTTAAACAAATAACCCGTTGTACTTTTTCTATCAATCTCATTACTACCCCAATCGGAGTCTACATAGCCAACTAATGTATTTTCAAATGATGTATTCTTTTTAAATATAAGCTTCATATCAATAGTTCCCTTTAAATATCTAATAACCCTTTTTAAACATTGCCATAACTCAGCATTGTTCTTGCTACTATATCTACTCAAGATATTTACAGCGGTAGCTAAATCTGGTCGTGTACACAGCATTATGTACATTAAACAGCCAATAAGGTTACGACATGGAGCATTGCAGTCTTCATCTGAGTTAAGTAACTCATAATTTAGTTTATTTAGTAATGGAGTACTGACTGAATTGCAACTATCCATGTTAAATTTATTTAAAATTCTTTTTACATATGCAGCTTGACTCAAATATATTTTGTCTTCAAACATTTCTACTCTGATACCGATAAAATGTTTTATCTCATTTAAGTCAGTCATTCTAAATCTTTCGCTTAAATAATTTTTGAAATTATTCATTCTATCCATATCCCTTGTCGCTATTACTACATCATCAACATATAATAATACATATATGTTTTTCTTTATGTCACCTCTATCAAGAATATATATGCAACGATCCACGGGAGAGTTTACAAAATCTAATTCTTTCAATGCTTGCTCAAATACTTGAAACCAGCATCTAGCTGCTTGTTTGAGCCCATAAATGGCTTTGTTCAGTTTGCATACATGCCCAGCACCGCATAATACGCCCTGAGGAGGCCGCATATATATCTCCTCACTTAATGTACCATTGAGGAAAGCTGTTTTAACATCCATCTGATGGACTTTCAAATTAAACTGGACTGCCAATGATAGTACGAACCTAAAACTGGCAATTCTAGCAAGGGGAGCAAATGTTTCTTCATAGTCTACTTGGTACTTTTGAGTAAATCCTCTTGAAACCAGTCTAGCTTTGTATTTTATTGGGACTCCTAGTTCATTATATTTAATGGAAAATACCCATCTACTGTCTACAATATTTTTGTTTTCTGGCATCTTTATAATTGTCCAGGTGTTATTAATTTCATGGGCATTTAACTCTGTATTTATTGCCTCCTCCCAATCAGATTTATCATTCCTAAAATTTATTTCATCAAAAGAATTTGGAACTTCATCGAACATTATATGGGCATTTAATATAAATTTGTTAAAGCTTTCATCATGTTCTTTATAAGACAGCTTCGGCTTAGACTTTAACCTCTCACTTTTCTACTAATTATATTAGTATCCTTATTTTCTTCACGACAATTATCTGGCTGATCAGCTTTTTCACAATCCTTACTCTCATTCGGGATATATAATTCCTTACAATCATTCAGGAAATCAGTTTTTCTTTTCCTACTTTCATTCGGAAAATTCAGCTTTTCGCATTCCTTACTTTCATTCAGGATTTCACATTCCGTACTTTCATTCGGGAAATTAAACTGATCACATTCCTTACTCTCATTCAGGATTCCACATTCCGTACTATCATTCGGGAGATAAAACAGATCACATTCCTTACTCTCATTCAGGATTCCACATTCCGTACTATCATTCGGGAGATAAAACTGATCACATTCCTTACTCTCATTCCGGATTCCACATTCCGTACTATCATTCGGGAAATTAAGCTGATCAGATTCCTTACTCTCATTCAGGAATTCTTGTTGACTTCTTTCCTTACTCTCTTTCGGGAAATCTGTTTCTAATTTTACTTCTCTAGAATAAAGCATATTAGTCTCGTCTACGACAACATCTCTTGCAACCATAACTTTTCCTTTAATGACATCCCACAATTTGAGTCCATTTTGTTCATATCCTATCAAGATAGCTTTGAATGATTTTTCATCAAATTTACCTTTTTTAATTTTGTTGTGCACATACACGGTTGAACCGAACACTCTTAAAAATTTTAAATTGGGCTTTCTATTGTGCCACAGCTCATATGGGCTCACGCATTTCATTCGACAAGTATTCTCTACCGTTGTCAATGTACAAATTGACAATTTTGAAATTAAAATGAGCCTCGCTCTTTGCTACAAAATCTTTAAATACATTGAATACATCTGTTTTATATTTTAACAAAAAGGTTACACAATAATGTGTAAATTGATCTACGAAGATCACAAAATAATTTTTATCGTCTAGTGTAACTGGTTTAATGGGGCCACATAAATCTGAATGTATTACAAACAAGGGTCGTTTTATATAACTTTTATCTTTAGATTGCTTAAATGGCAACCTAGCCTGTTTCCCATTTAAACATGACTCACAAACTTCATCTGATATTTTTAAATTAACAAGAAGATTACTGTCATTAAATAAATTATTATTCTTTATTTCAAGCAATTTTGCATTGCTTATATGCCCCAACCTCTCATGCCATAATCGATAATTATTTTTGTTCCTAGCATCTACACTGTATGCTTGGAATTTGACTACAGGTATATCCAACATACCTGTATGTTTAACAACAATTACTCCATTTTTTGATATGGAGACACCACCACAGTCAAACTTAATTGACATCCCTGCCTGTTGCAGACGCTTGACAGACATGAGGTTTCCTGCTGCCTCCTTGCAGTAGAGCACATCCTCCAGTGTGATATTGTGTCCATTGTGCAGCCGCACAATTCCACGCTTAGTGGCATATAAAAACTCGCCTTCTTTTGCCACAGCGATTTTAATTGGCTGCTCCAATTCGATGCAATCGGCGCACAGCGAGTCATCATTGATCAAATGATCCGTTGCACCAGAATCGAGTATAAAACCGAGTTCATTATTTATTTGATCACTCTTTTTCATTTTCCGCATCATAAATGCGAACCCGTGGCCCGATGCTGCAAGCTGAGCTTGTTTATTATGTTTATAATTTTCTTTGTTTTGATTTAACCTTATAAACTGGTAACAGTCTTTTTTCATGTGCCCTTCTTTGCCACAGTGATGGCATTTAATATTACTTCTAGCTTTTCCCTTAAATAATATCTTTTGCCGTGTGTTTCTAGATCCAAACGTTTTACGATTATTAAAATTGTTATTATTTCTTACAACTGCCTTCATGACTTTACTACTTGTATCAGTACTTTCATTTCTTAATTTGGTCTCGTAGTCGAACAATTTATTTTTTACAAACGCTAATGATAGAGTTTCATCTGACAAAGTTTCGATTGCCGAGATGACACCATTATAGGTTGAAGGCAGAGTTTGCAGCAAATGTGCCACTTTGTCCATCTCATCCATTTTAGCGCCCGCCCCTAACAACTCACTCACTGTTTCATCAAAAATAACAAAATGACTCGAAAGTGTCATTTCACTTGAGAGTTTGAGTGTTATTAAACGTTTACGTGCAGCTAATTGCGACGCAAGGCTTCTACGCTCATATATGGCGTCTAAATTCTTCAGAATATCACGTGCCGAAATGTCGCCTGCCGCGAAGTTTAGAAATGCGTCGCCTAAATATTGAATTAAAATGCACACACACACACTACAAAAAAAAACTACACAAGAACGCACGCGGAACTAATTTCACAACTATTTGTTATTAATTTAATTTATTTAAATTGGCGTGGACTGCGCCCATAACCTATTGGTAGACTGGCTATGACAATTAGTAAACGGAAGACAGTACCAAGTTATGTTTTTCTTTAAAGATTATTTATGTATTTCTTGATTACTTTTTGCTGCAACACCGGTCCACACACTTGAGATCACAAAAGAAGAGAGAGCGTCGACACTTCAAGTGTGACCAGACTAACTCATAATAATAATACCTAACATATCGATAATATTATTTAATGTTATCATTTGAATGTGGGAATAGGCGTATTCCAACAAGAACCTTCCCGTCATATGAATGCGACGGACTAGGTCGTACACACCTAATACAACATTCTATGGTAATCAATGCCGAAGTACCCGTCAAACAACGACATTGGCCCATTTCCCCCGCGAAAGAGAAAGTGATGTTCGAAGAAGTAGAGAAGATGATTAAGCTGGGCGTGATAGAACCTTCAAATAGTCCATGGAGTAGCAATTGCGTCCTAGTAAAGAAAGGGAACAAGAATAGGTTATGCCTTGATTCTCGAGAGATCAACAAATATACCCGAAAAGATGCATACCCCCTTCCCCATATAGATGGGATACTCAGTCGATTGCCACCTGCCAAATATATAACGGGACTCGATATGAAGCATGCTTATTGGCCTATTCCCCTAGATGAGTCTTCACGCCAATACACCGCGTTTACCATACCTAACCGACCGCTGTATCAATACAAAGTTATGCCTTTTGGTCTAACCAATGCCTCACAAACCCTCTGTCGTTTAATGGATAAGGTAATACCTGCTAACTTGCGTACGAGAGTGTTTGTTTACCTCGATGACTTACTAATTTTATCAGACGATTTCGAATCCCATTTAATGTTACTGAGAGAAGTTGCAGTACACTTACGAAAGTAAAATTGAAGCTATTAAAGAATTCCCCGTTCCCAAGACGGTGAAACAATTGCGACGATTCCTTGGTCTTGCTGGGTGGTACCGTCGTTTCGTCGACAATTATGCAACGGTAAGTTGCGCCCTCACAGAACTATTAAAGAGACCGAAAGCGTATGCGTGGAACCCTTTGGCCAATCAGGCATTTGAAAAACTTAAACAGTGCTTGACGTCAGCTCCCATTTTGTCTACTCCTGATTTCTCAAAACCCTTTTTGCTGTTATGTGATGATAGTACTGTAGGAATTGGTTGTGTGTTAGCTCAGAAAAACGAAGAAGGAGAAGAATTACCCGTAGCATTCATGTCCGAGAAGCTATCTAAAGCTCAGAAAAACTACTCAGTCACGGAATTAGAATGTTTAGCGGTGATAAAGGGAATTAAAAAGTTTCGTGCTTATGTAGAAGGTCAAGCATTCGAGGTGATAACCGATCATGCCTCATTACAATGGCTTATGCGTCAGAAGGAGTTGTCTGGTAGATTAGCTCGATGGGCCATAAAATTACAGGGATTCTCTTTTGAGATAACGCACCGGAAGGGCTCACTAAACGTGGTAGCGGATGCCCTATCGCGTAAAGATGAAATTACAGTTTCTGAAATGGAAGAGCAGGGTCCGATAGTTGATCTATCTGCCGCAGAATTTAAATCACCAGAATATATGACCTTAATTGATAATATTCGCGCTAAGCAAGACAAATTACCAGACTTGAAGATTCTCAATGATTTTGTCTACAAAAGAACCGAACCTGATCAGGGAAATAATGGTGTAGATAATCTATCTTGAAAATTGTGGATTCCTAGGGAACTCACCCAAGGTGTAATCTCGCGGGCCCATGATCCGCCGAATGCCGCTCACAGTGGAGTAGGGAAAACCATCGAAAAGATTAAAAGATATTTGTTTTGGCCAAAAATGAACAAGCAAATACGTGAGTATGTAACTCATTGTGAAGTGTGTCGTCACACCAAACACCCGAACACCGTGTTGAAACCACCCATGGGAAAACCAATGGTGTCTGATCGTCCGTTTCAAAAGCTTTATATGGATTTGCTGGGTCCATATCCCCGATCCAAGAAAGGGCATATTGGTTTACTTATTATCGTAGATCACTTCACAAAATTTCATTTCCTATGCCCCCTTAGGGTGTTTACTTCCAATCGGGTGTGCGATTACCTCGAAAATGATTTGTTCTGTACATTTGGAGTCCCCGAGGTGATATTAACAGATAACGGATCTCAATTCGTTTCTGGAGCCTTTCAGGCTTTTCTAACCCGCTTTGGGATACAACATATTCGTACGGCGATATATTCACAACAGGCGAATGCCAGTGAGAGACTCAATAGATCGGTGTTAGCAGCTATAAGAGCTTACATAAGCCGGGATCATTCCACTTGGGATACCAAATTACCGGAAATCAGTGCTGCTCTCAGATCCAACATTCACCAAAGCACCGGGTACTCGCCCTATTTCCTAACCTTTCGACAAAATATGATTCTGAATGGCAAAGACTATGAGTTGCTTCGCCGCTTAAGACTCTTATCGGAGGATAGCCGCATTAGTTATCCGGAAGCACTACAAATTATTCGCGAATCGGCAAAGAAAAAGGTGAAAGAGTCACATGAACAAAAGGCTAGGCGATATAATCTACGCTGTCGAAAAGTAGAGTTTAAGGTTGGAGAGCCAGTACTTGCCCGCAATTTCTGCCAAAGCAATGCTATTAAAAAGTTCAATGCAAAGTTAGCGCCGGTTTTTATTTCAGCCGTGGTATCTAGACGAGTTGGCTCATCCTATTATCAACTGAAGAACGAACAGGGTAAAAACTTAGGAATATTTCACCTCAAAGACATACAGGTGAAACACTAGGCAACTGTCCCTTTTCCGTTTAGGCTTCGCCAGTTAAAACCAGCGCTTCCTCAACTGTGGTGTAGTGGCCAGTTGTGACTCTAAAACTCCAGAGAACAGCTTGGGAAGTAAGGCCCTCGCGTTTAACATCAACTCTTCTCTTTACAAAAACAAGATAAGAGATCAATTACAAGAGAGCAGTAGTTAAAGCTTCCATTGAAGGGCTTACTGTCTAATTTAGAGAAGCAGCGTGGATCTGTGGGAGTTATGTTTTAAAGCTTTACTAGAAATCATACGATTACTCCGTTAGTCGTGGAAGCTATGTGTAAGCTTTGCTTAGCATCGTACGATTACTCCGTTATCTAGGGAAGCAAGGTGTAAGCTTTGTCTAAAATCGTACGATTACCCCGTTGGTTGTGGAAGGTAAAGTTCCGATCGTAAGGGCTAATGCAAGTAATAGAACTTCTGGATAGATCATTGCTATAGTGAAGCTGTACGAATTCGGATGTGTCTTTTTATACAAACATATACATATATCCAAGTGAATTTGAATACGTTGTGCAATCAAACACGTGCCAAGTAAATTGAAGTTCTGGTGGACTGCATTATTCCTTTTGGATTAAGAAAAAATAAAAGGTATTTGGACCTTACAATAGTGACACAGCTTTAACAGTCTCGTATCTCGGATTTCCCAGTAACCAGCATCTACATAAACCAACGATAACTACAACCAAATAAACCCGCAAAAGCCGTCCGAAGATGTACTAGAGTGAAACCCTAAGTTATGTGGATGCCTAATTAAACTGAAGTACATCTTGGAATAAGACGATAAGAATGGTTTTCTGGCAAATTCGGAGAAACTAATATGCCGCACTCGTCACCCTTCCCGCTTATGAGTTAAGCGCGCGGCTAAAGCTTTCGCATGTAGTTTCTTCGTGGTGTATGTGGAGTGGTTCTCGAAGTGCGAAAATAAAACATTATTCTGCTGCGATCCACACTGCCGTTTGACATTCGTCGTGCAAAAATGTACCAAAGTATTAGTTTTGAGTCTCTTCACGGGATTTTCCAGTTTCTTTGTTTTATTAATGATTAATTTCCGTACTAGTTATTCATCTTAGTTCTGTATTGTATAGATGTAAAGAGAGAAACAAACAATGTATATAATTACCCATAATTAAAAATCAGCGCAAGTGAAAGCCACTTATTTTTAAGATCAGCCGTTAAGTTGCAAATCGTCGTCGAACTGGTATGGAAATGATAAAATCGGTGTTTCATCCGAATTGGAAGTGAAGACATGTATATTCATAATTTTTCTCCTTTCCTCAGAATATGTTTCCCGTCGCCCCTTGAGCTCAACGGACACGCCGGATAATTCGTATAAAGTATGAGTGAGTTACGAGCTTCCTTAAACGGAGATCTCGAGTACATATATTTTCGAAGTACATATACGTCTTGTAAAACTTATATTGCGTTAGGTTAAACATCCATATGCATACGTGCCATAATTAAAGCAGATCGGCCAGTAATTTTTCTTTAACGTTTGCCTTCTAGTTATATTATTATCATATTTTACTATTCTTTCCAATTTAATTTCTTATACGCCATATTCTCTACACATAAGTCCTATATACATACATATATACAACTAGATATAAATTGCTATTATTTCCTCCTTCTTTACTTAACTACTTTGTACTAAGTTTATACATATCCCGAAAATCATGAAGTCCAAACCCGTGAATTTTGAATTATTAAATGATAATTAGTAGATAATAATGGAACATTAAACCTTTCGTGTTTGTCCTGAGTAGAGCATGAGGAAGTCCGATGATCAAATGGAGATGCGCTCGATTAGGGTTATGCTGTCGATTAAACGGCATACTAAAGGTAGGGAGGGTAGAGAAGGGGTCAAAGTCATCTGAGTTCCCCAAGAGCGACGGAATATAGCCTGACTATTTGTCGGTAGTCGGTTAACCAGTTAATTAAAATTCACATTCTTTTCTTTTTGATTTCTTTTATAAAGTTCCTTTTGAACATTAAATCAAGTGTACCTAAAACATCTTTGCGAGTGTGTTCGTATGGCAGATAGGAGAGTAGGAAAGATCCCACGACATTCCGGCGAGCTAGTTAGAGCATAGCTAGAGGTACACGTTCCGAAATCCTGCTATACTATTGGTGTCTGAGCCGTTAAACCAAATGTATGTACCACCTCCATCCGTACATACAATCTCACACCTCTGAGGATAAGAATATCTTGCACAGTACAAGATGCGGACGGAGAACATGTAATTTCCTACGCAAGCCGCAAGCTCAAAAGCGAGGAAACGAAATACTCCGCAACGGAAAAAGAATGCCTAGCCATCTACTGGGGTATACACAAGATGAGGATGTACCTAGAAGGCTACCAATTTATCGTAATTACAGATCACCTAGCCCTCAAATGGTTAAATTCCATCGAAAGCCCATCCGGACGAGTAGCAAGATGGGCATTGGGACTGCAACCATTCTCATTCGAAATACGATATCGGAAAGGCAAGTTGAACGCAGTGGCGGACGGACTCTCCAGCTTACCACGCGAAGAAACCCGAATAGCAGAAATCGTAGAATGCGCTTGGTATCAAAACAAATGGAACCAAGTAGAGATGACACCAAAAGAAGCTACGGATTATACCATAAAACACGGAAGATTATACCGACACATACCAAGCCAAAACGACGAAGACGATCAACCCTGGAAACTGTGCGTTCCAAAACAAGAGAGACAGAGGGTACTAAACGAAAATCACACAAACCCAACAGCCGGACATCTTGGGATCAGACGCACGAAAATCAGAATAAGGCAGCGATACTTTTGGCCAGGGATAAGCAGAGACGTAACACAATTCGTACGAACATGCGAAAGCTGCTAAAAATTTAAGGTATCGCAACAAGCAGCGGCTGGCAAAATGCTGACCAAAATCGCAAACGCACCATGGGAAACAATATGCGTCGATTTCGTGGGACCACTCCCAAGATCGCCGCACGGCAACACCGCACTAATCGTGTTTATCGATAAATTTTCGAAATGGGTGGAGGTCACACCGGCAATTAGCGCAACAGCTGACGCATTCCAAAAGGCGTTCAGAGAAAAAATACTGGCGATGGGAGGTGCACCAAAGCGAGTGATCTCAGACAACGGCGTACAATTAACAAGCAGAAAGACGAAACAGACAGATGGAAAATAAAGAAGATAAATTCAACATTTCGGCCCGGAAATTTAAAGAAAGGATGGCACAGGCCAGCCACAAAAAACGAGCGGCAAAACTACTCTCGGCCGCCCCCCCACTCAGATCACGGATGAAAGTATCAGGAACAAAGGTGTCAGCACCCAGGAAAACAGGACAGCGCGAGACTCAAGGAGAACAAGTAGCAACGCACAATGAAGTAATCCCAACAAGTAAGAGGATCAGCTGGGCAAACCAGGCCAACCTACAGGAACAAACGGCACGAAGAATCAGCGAACAACAAGGCACGGAACTTTCCTGGGCAAAACAAGTGGAAGACGAAGAGTCCGACCGGGACGTGCTCGACCTAAACCCCGAGCGGCCAACACCAGAACCGGAAACCCGGAAACCCATCCAGAGAGATGGATATGTCACTATATATAGTTAAATATGCGACACTGCAGTTTACGTTTTAAAAAAAGATTTTATTCTTTCACTTAAACTTAGTGCACATTGATTAGTTATTTCCCCGACGATGACTAATGTCCGGTGTCTTGAATGGAATTAACTTTTATTGAATTCTCCGACGGTGTCGCGATTGACGTTGTCTTGAACAGAACTGATTTGCCTTCTTAAATGTAGACTATTTATATCATGATGCTCGGCTTGGGATTCGGATTTGGATTCGGAGGCGTTGGCTTCGACTTCGGCTTCGGAGATGGAGTACGTGACTCGATCGATATGTGGGAAAGGCGGCTTTTGATGAAAGGCTTCCGCTGCGTATGATCGGTGTTGCATTACTTGGGGGTGGCTGAGAATAGGGCCTCTGATTGGTAAGCTACGATGGCGTGGTTCTTGAGAATCGATTAGTAATTGATCTCTGAAGAGTGGCGTGATTCTAGTGCGGCTATTGTTTTATGTTCAACTTCTAGCTTAGGGTGTTTGTTTACATTGCCTGCAATCGGCTACGCGTGGTCCATTTCGAGCGTGAAATTGTTTATGGGGGTTCGAAGCTGAGGGTGTCGGATTGTGTATAGTATTGTGGGTGCAGGGTAATAGACATGGACAAGGGTATGCGGAGCATGGACTATAGATATGTCACTCCCCCATTGTTAGATTTAAGCCTGTCCTCAGGCGATTATCCTTGCATATAGTTCAGGTGCGTCTAAAACTGTGTCTGCTGGGGATTCTTCGTCTTCGTCTAAGGATGTTTCTATGTGCGGGTCGGTTTCAGGCTTATTTCTTTTACTTAGATTAAACAATTTGTAGCTTAATCCTATTATGATTATGACAAATAGTAGTATTAAGCTTACATGTAATACATTATTTAATCGCGTATTTTCTATTACGATTTCTTTGGTTTGCAAATAAGACAGTGGTTTAATTTTTGTTACGTTATTGTTGATGTATATGCTCTGTGCAAATTCTGGTATTGAGTTGGATATTAAGAATTCGTTTAATTGTACACTGCAATTATGTATTTTTATTAATGCGTTACCTTCTACTTTTATTTCTTGGTTTAGGCAATCTTGGTTTAATATGGTTTTAGGTAATTTCCAAGTTAACGATATATTGGGTTCTATGAAACTTATTTGAAAGTGTTGGTGTGCTTTGATGTATGGACATTTTGTTTCTACTTGTTTGACTATTCCTGAAATACATTCGTCATTTATTTTTCGTTTTGATTCTTTTTCATATACCTCGTTTTCTAGAATGTAATAATTGTTTTGCGTTAGGTCAGTGAGGATGTTATTATCTTCATTTGGATATGGAACAATTATAAGCATAGGAATATTTCTGATCTCTCGTGGGATGTTGGAAATTATTAGTATTTCGTTAGTGTCTGATTTCAACCAAGTAGATGTTTTAATATTTAATAATTTCTCTGAATCGATGTGTTTCAGGTAATCCTGCCTCAATAATTTTGGATTAAATCTTGTTAGCTGCATGCCTAATTCAATATCCTCTATGTACTCGGTACAATGTTGAAGGTTAAATATTAATATTTCTAGTTGCTTATTTCTGTCATTATCTTTGTTTAATTTATTGACAACTTCTATGCCAGAATTTACTGCTTGAATTACTAAGTTTAATTCGTTAACTTGAACACTGTGGCTAGCAAGATTGTCTAATTTCCCTTCTAATTCGACCTTATCATCTTGATCTAACGTTCCAAATAGATATTTATATATTGTGCCTACTGCATTTATAAGGCCTCTTTTGTTTCTTTTGGCTATTTTTATGCCGTTGAATTCACGTTTCAATTTCTCGACTAAATATTGAACTTGGATTTCGTTATTAAATTGGGTTGCCTGTTCTAGTAAACTCTGATATGTTTCATCTGTTCTTGTTATATTAATTGTTAGATAATGGTATTCATAATTAATGGGTATGTTAATGGTATTTGTTTTGAATATGAGATATCCATTCCTTGAGTTGATCGGATCTATCTCTATATTCTGTCCGGTAGACTGTAGGACGGTGAACATTAGTAAGATTATAATCTTAATAATCATGTTGTAGCTCCGGATTCCCAGTACTCTCTTCGGGTACTCTGCAATTATCGTATTTACTTTTATTAGATTTTTTCTTTCTTTTGAATAGTGGGTGATTTTTCTCCCTCTATTTTTCTCTTCAAAGTGCTTTTCGTCTACCTGCCTAATTTCCCCTGTTCTTTTGAACGTGTTGGTTGTTATACCCGATACTCAAAATGAGTATTGAGGTATATTAGATTTGTGGTAAAAGTGGATGTGTGTAACGTCCAGAAGGAATCGTTTCCGACCCCATAGAGTATATATATTCTTGATCAGCATCAATAGCCGAGTCGATTGAGCCATGTCTGTCTGTCCGTCTGTCCGTCCGTCCGTCTGTCCGTCCCCTTCAGCGCCTAATGCTCAAAGACTATAAAAGCTAGAGCAACGATGTTTTGGATCCAGACTTCTGTGATATGTCACTGCTACAAAAATATTTCAAAACTTTGCCCCGCCTACTTCCGCCCCGACAAAGGGCGAAAATCTGTGGCATCCACATTTTTAAAGATACGAGAAAACCAAAAACGCAGAATCGTAGAAGATGACTATATCTTTTAGAGTGCAAAATCTGAACCAGATCGTATAATTATTATAGCCAGAATCACGAAAACAATTTCACTCTTTCTCGCTCTGTCTCACTCTAACACACAGGTTTCGTGGTCGGTTTTGCCAATTGCAAAATATGAGTTCAAGGATCTCAGAACCCATAAGAGCTAGAGCAACCAAATTTGGTATCCACACTCCTGTGATATCGGACCTTGACCGTTTTGTGTCAAAATTTCGCCGCACCCCCTTTCGCCCACATAAAGGACGAAAATCTGGGGCAACCACAAATCTCAGAGACTATTAAGGCTAGAGTAACCAAATTTGGTATCCGCACTTCTGTTAGATCTCACTATAAAACGTATTTCTCAGAATTTCGCCCCACCCCCTTCCGCCCCCACAAAGGACGAAAATCTGTTGCATCCACAATATTGCAGATTCGAGAAAACTAAAAACGCAGAATAATAGAGAATGACCATATCTATCGGATTGCTGAGTCTGGAACAAATCAATTTGCACTGGCTACGCAGCGCCCGACGTCACGCTCAGACTGATTTTCTGTCTCTCTCGCACGCACTCTTTGTCGTGTCGTTTAATATTAGCGGCGTCTGCCGGAGGAGAGCCATACTGACTTAGTATCGGGTATAACTGTAGAGTTGCGGTGTCCGCAGCAACTCACAACGTTCCCCGTCGTTTTTGTTTTAACTAGGGGTGCATTCTTGTAGCGTGTGTCTACTTCAAAGTCAATTCGATCGTTATTCAAATGATTGATCTTCCTAACTTTATTCAGTTGGGTGTTATAGTCTGGTAGGTCCGGCGTACAGGAAGATATCAGCTGGGGATCTCTTTGTAGTATTATGAACCGTTTTATGGTTAACTCGAATTTTTTGAGCTTGTTTTCTATGTTATCCTCGCTTGAAATGATTCTTAATTTTTCATTGATCGTTTTATGTAGCCGTTCTACATCAGAAACTCCGTTTTTACTGGTAGTGATTTCGATTTTCACATTTTCCGCATTCAACCATGCTTGCAATGCTGCGCACATAAAGGCTGAATCTTTGTCGGCTTTAATTCCCTGTGGCTTGCCCATTTCGTTAAAGACTTTTATGATGGCTCTCTTTGTTTCTAACCAGTCACGACTCTTAACTTCTACAAGGGTAGCGAATTTAGAATATACATCAATGCAGGATAGGAATTGTTGATTGCCTACCAAATAGAAATCCATGACATACTTTTCTCTGATATTTTGTATTTCAGGGGTGATTTCGAAGGTTAGATTGGTGTTACGATGCTCTGTTTTAGCAACGTTGCACGTAGGACATTCATTGATAATATTTTGGATTAACTTTTGATAATACCTTTTTCGATACCTGGGTGAAGTAGCTCTTTATGATTCTTCAATATTTGTTCCTTGAATTCGGAGTAGTTCGGAATATCTATGAGTTTGGTACTGGATTTAATCAGTTTTGTGAAGTGATTTGGACTGATTATCTCCAGGAATGCCCTTTGGAACAGTGGGAAGTCTACTTCATTATGGAAATATAGTGCACTCTTTTTGGTACACACATATTCATTTATTATATCTTTCGCTAATGACTCCGTCATTTCGGTATATGTGATTTTTATCAGTATCTTGTGGAAATAGTGGGATGTTTCTACCTTATCCTCATTACCTTTAATCAGTTCTATTTGCCTATTATAGTAATTGATTGGTCGCTCTGTAAGTGAAATATAATTTGTATTATCTTCTTGCGCGCTATGGACCGCTGCACAATCATTATTAATGGTTTCCCCGAGTAGGTTTTCGTTAATCTTTACTCTTGATAGCGCATCGGCTACATGGTTCTCCTTTCCTGGTAAATATTTTATTTTGAAGTCAAATTCATTTAATTTGATCTTCCATCGTTGTAGCTTCATATTTGGTTCCTTGAGGTTATTCAACCAAATCAAGGGTTTGTGATCACTTAATATCTCAAACGTTCTACCAAACAGGTATGATCGGAAATACTTAGTTGCCCAAACTATAGCTACTAATTCCTTTTCTATTGCTGAAAAATTGATTTCATGTTCGTTTAAGGTTCTACTTGCATAGCAAATTGGTTTGTGGTCTTGCGACAACACTGCTCCTAATGCAATGTTACTTGCATCGGTTGTTACCGTGAACATTTTGTTGAAATCTGGGAATGCGAGGATGGGGTCTGAGGTGATAAGTACTTTCAACTTTTCGAAGGCCTCGACGTATTTTTCCTCGGTTGGGTCTATGACGGCTCGTTTCTTTAATTTGAGTGTCATTGGTTTTGCTATATTAGCAAAATTGGGTTTGAATTTCCTATAAAATCCACATAAACCTATGAATGATTTTATTTTTGTGGTTGTATTGGGTATTGGGAAGTTTATTATGGCGGATATTTTCTTTGGATTAGGAACTATGCCGTTAGTTGTTACTACATGGCCTAGGTATTCCGTTTCTTTCTTCAGGAATTCACACTTATCCATTTGAAGTTTGAGGTTTGCATCTCTCAACTTTCCAAAGACCCTTTTAAGAGACAACAAATGTTCTTCCAATGATATGGAATAGATAATGATGTCGTCTAGATACACAAGGCAATCTTTGAAAATTAAATCTTCTAACAGATTGTTCATGCATCTTTGGAATGTGGCGGGGGCAGTGGTTAGCCCAAAAGGCATACGAGTGAACTCGTAATGACCATGCTTCGTGGAGAAAGCTGTTTTTGGGATTGAGCTAGGTTCCATAGGAATTTGATGGAATCCCTTAGCTAAATCGATTGTTGTAAAATATTGGCACCTACCTAGTTTATCTAGGATTTCGTCCATTCTGGGTGTAGGAAATTTGTCCTTGATTGTCACCTCGTTTAGACTTCTATAATCTACTACCATACGATATTTCTGCTTTCCTGAAGCATCTATCTTCTTTGGTATCATAGCAATGGGTGCACAATAGGGAGAATTCGACTTACGAATGATTCCCTGTCTAATCATATCTTTGATTTGTTGGGTCACTTCCTGATCGTGTATTTGAGCATATTTATATGGTCGACGATGTACAGAATCTTCGTGATGGGTTATAATTTCGTGCTTTATAGTACTAGTGAAGGTCAAAATGTCACCTTCTTTACACTGCACGTCTGTAAGGAAGTTCTCAGGCCGAGGTACAGCTTCTCAGTCTGTCCAGGGCCCGGTCCTTCCCCACAGCAAAATTTGTTGTGTGAGGACCTAAGGGGAGAGCCGCTCGTGGCGAAAGCGCGCCCGTGGGGTGGATCGTGGGACGGTCGGGCCTGGCCCGGCCACGAGGCGTGGGTGAAGCCGTGCGTGGGGGCTGCAGAGACGTGCGTTGCGGGTCATGTATGGCGTGAGAAGACAGTTTGGATCAGGGATCGGAAGGGTATGGGAGAGGGGAGCCCAGCTTAGCAGATGCCGCATGATCCACGACTCACATCTGCGTCGCCAGGTCCCCAGGGCGAGGGTGTAGGAGAGGGAGCCCAGCTTTGCGAATGCCGCGTGAATCCACGACTCACATCCAGCATCGCCGGGTCCCCCGGGGGAAAAGGTACAGGAGAGGAGAAACCCAGCTTGGTGAATGCCGCGTGATCCACGACTCACATCCACTTCGCTGGGCCTCCCGGGAAAAGGGAAGAGAGGGGTTGGGGGAGTAAGTGACTCCTACGGGCGAATGTTCTGAGACAGGTGGGTGGAGGTTGGTGTCTTTATTATTTTCGGATCATTTCCCTACTTAAAATCCCGCGCCTGCAGCGGGGAAATAAGCGCCAAAAAAACTTATATTAAACCACATGTGTGCATGGATATGTAAAAACTGTCTATGCCTGCCTACTGCACCGATCTGTTCCCCCCCAGAGCTCACATACGTGAGGTGGCTCACCCTTGTTTCCCTCCTTTGGGGTCCTGGTATCCCGCGGCGGGTCCTCGTCACGTCGGCTTATTTCGTACACCGCGTGCTCACAACTTCTTTTCTTTTTACACACCGCGGTCGCGGCTTATTTTTCCGTCGCACAACCGGTCTTGTTCAGCCCTTGGAGATCACTCCTGAGTCTCGCCCGCGCTGGACCGTGCCAGACCTCTGCTTTGTCTTTTTCCAGCTTCTCTGCCGCTTCGTGGCTGCGCAGCTTCGGCTGTCGGCCTCGGCGGCGTGGGCGATCGGCTGCGTCTCTGTATTCTCTGCTTCGCCGTCGGCCCTTTCCTCGGCTGCGTGGGCGTAAGGCCGATCGGCGGCTTCTCTGCCGCTTCGCTCTCTTTCCTCTGTGTATAGCCGTTCTCTTCGTTGCGTTCTCTCTTCGCTGCGTGGCCGTCGTCTGCGTCTCTCTTTCGTGTGTGTATAGCCGTTCTCTTCGTTGCGTTCTCTCTTCCGTGCGTGGCCGTCGTGTGCGTCTCTCTTTCGTGTGTGTATAGCCGCTCTCTTCGTTGCGTTCTCTCTTCGCTGCGTGTACTCTTACTAATAGAAAAAACCCCACTGTTTTGGTTTTCTTAGCCTATTTCTTATTTTAATTAAGGAACTGAGGATTCATTTGTTTGTCTTGGTAATAATAATAGTACTAGTAATATAATGAGATAATGAGATAAAGATAATAGTAGATAATAATGAAACTAGGTAACACCCGTCGGGGCGGTCCCTTCAAGGGATGGTGTCGTGGTCTCTATTGTGGAGGCTTATGCCTTCACACTCCCTTCCTACTTCGGGGTGGGGCGCGGTGAAATGCGCACCAAGGTTCCACTGATGGATACGCGGAAGCGTTGGCCGTCGTGGTATTCCAGGCTGCGGATCCGGCCGCGCCCGTGACGCGCCGCGTTTACCTGAGCGCTGGCGCCTTCCAGCAAGCTCTGCGGGATGCGACGGTCAGGCGTGCTGACCCGCCAGGCGACTGGGGCGATTGGCCACTCCTGCTCCTCCTGCAGCGCGTTTAACTCGGGCATCTCGTCGAATGCGGTGAGCAGTCCGGCCGCTTCTGCTTCTGCCAATCCCAAGGACAGGTCGCTGTCCTCCTTTGGGTGGCTCGGGTTTCCTGCTTCGGCCTCTCGGGTCGTGCAGCTCGTCGATTTCGGGTTCGGTGCGTTGGGGTCGGTGGGAACTGGCGATAGCCACTTTATTGGTGCGTGGTCCAGCGGTTGCCAGTCGGGATTCACCCTTCTTTCCGGGGCTGTCGCCTCCTCCTGCGCGTCCCACTCCTGTAGTCTGGCGCGCCACCCGTCGTCCCAGATGGCTGTCCGGGATCGGGCCGTTTGGGTTCGCCTGCCCTCCCAAGATCCAGGCTACCTCCGCGTCTCCGTCATCCCTGGGTATCGGGGACACGGGGCCGTCCTGTAGGCCGAGTTCCTGGAGTAGTTGAGGCAGTTCATTGCCGGTTACGCGGCTGGGTGGCTCGTTTTCGTCCTGAAGGCCGAGGCTCCGGAGCCGTCGGGGCAGCGCGTCGCCCAGGCTGTCGTCGCGGATCCGTAGCGGAGTGGTATCGTCCTCTCCTAGGAGCGGTACCTCTTCGCCGCTTGCGGTGTCGTTGTCTGCCGCCGGGACGATCTCCCTCTCGGGCCTGGGTGGAGTGATGGGCCGTGGATGGGCGAGCAGCAGCTGCAGGGTCTTATCGGCGTCCTTCCAGGTGGTCCAAGGGGCCACGTCCACCGCGATATTGGCTGGAGTGTCCTTCTGGCAGTTGGTCGGCCCATCTTCGTCCTCGCTCACGTCTGAGTATGGGCACGTCGCGGCCCGCTCGGCCTCCAGTTGGCGGTTTAGCTCCCAGACGGAGTGTTTGACCCATGGACGGCCACCCGCTTTCCCGAAACGTCGGTCGTGCAGGAACTCCTCATCGGTGCTTGCCTGGCAGGTCGCTTCCCAGTGCTTGTCGGCCTCCATCGTCGGGCTGGTGAACCCTTCGTCGGAGCTGCTGTCGTAGCTCGGCCGTGGGGTCTGCGGGTTTTCCATACGGTATAGGTAATAGGGCGGTGCTGGTGGGGACCGCAGCCGCAGTTTGTGCGCGACTGGGGAGCTGCTCTGTTCCTCGGAGTTGGGGTCCGGGCTGACGTGCCCTGGCTCGACGCGTCTTCGAGTCGCGCGTGGAGTGACGGCGGTGCCTGTTCCTTGGCCTGGATGCTTGCGGCGGCGTGGGCGTCTTGGTGGCTCCTGTTGGGCCCGGCCTGCTCGGACCTCCCCGTCTGAATCCGATGACCGCATCGCCTCCACTGTGATGATTCCCGACGGATTGTCTCGCGACGTGCTCGGACGGACGACTTCGTTGAGCCATGCCCAGGTCGTGGTTGTCGGTCGGCGGGGCGACGGTGGGCCTTCGGGGCGGGCGACGAAAAGCACTTTGAAGAGAAAAATAGAGGGAGAAAAATCACCCACTATAAAACGAAATTCAAATGAAAGAAAAAATCTAATAAAAGTAAATACGATAATTGCAGAGTACCCGAAGAGAGTACTGGGAATCCGGAGCTACAACATGATTAAGATTATAATCTTACTAATGTTCACCGTCCTACAGTCTACCGGACAGAATATAGAGATAGCTCCCATCAACTCAAGGAATGGGTATCTCATATTCAAAACAAATACCATTAACATACCCATTAATTATGAATACCATTATCTAACAATTAATTTAACAAGAACAGGTGAAACATATCAGAGTTTACTAGGTTAGGTTAGGTTAAGGCGGTAGCCGGGAGGGGGGGATAAGAGCCTCCCGCCCCCAAGCTCACTTGGACCTATAAAAGGTCCGTTGTGTTGCCTCATGGGCATGTGCCCCTTCGCGTTGCCCGGACCGTGTGAGCATACTACTGCAGGTTAAAGGCAGTCCCATCCGGTGGCTTGGATGTATTTGGACAAGGTCCCTGGTTTGATTTCGGACAGGTCCGAAATGTCCGTGAGGAAAGCGGCCCCGAGAATACGAAGACGACGATTTCCAAGGGCTGGGCAGTGGCAGAAGAAGTGGGGGACCGATTCCTCCTCCTCCTCGTCGCGACAACTTCTGCAGAAGTCGTTATGAGGGATTGACAGTCTAGAGGCATGAGTGCCGATCTGCCAGTGTCCCGTAATGGCTCGAGTAACTGCAGAGCACTGTGCTCTGCTGAGTCTATACAGTTCTGCTGAGCGCTTCTTCGATCGATATGGCCATATCAGTCTTGAGACTTTACAGGAAACGGTTTGCTGCCATCTCCTATTGGCATTTTGCTCGAACAATTCGTGCGTTAGGAGCCTGCACGTAGCCAAGGGCATCGCTACTTGCTCCCTCTCCGATAGGAGAGGAATCGTAGTACCCTGCCTTGCTAGCTCGTCGGCGGCGTCTTTCCCCTCGATGTCCCTGTGGCCGGGGACCCATATAAGGAAGAGATCTAACTGCTCTGCGATCTCGTGCAGAGACCTGCGGCAGTCATTTACAGTCGCTGAGTTCGACGATATTGAGCCTAGAGCTTTGATAGCTGCTTGGCTGTCCGAGAAGACGCACACTAAGTGCGTATTTAGAAGTAGTTTGGAGACGATCGAAATGGCCTCCTTGATGGCTTCAACCTCCGCTTGGAACACACTACAGTGATCCGGGAGCCTGAAGCAATGACTGATGTTCAGCTCGCTGCAGTAGACTCCGCCTCCCACGCGGCCGTCTAGCTTTGAGCCATTAGTGTAGAAGTGGACCGCATTTGCAGGTCCTGGTTCGCCCATCTCCCAGTCCTCCCTAGATGGGATTGATACATGGAAGGGCGTCGAGAGGTGATCACTAGGGATCGAGTCACGTACTCCATCTCCGAAGCCGAAGTCGAAGCCAACGCCTCCGAATCCAAATCCGAATCCCAAGCCGAGCATCATGATATAAATAGTCTACATTTGGGAAGGCAAATCAGTTCTGTTCAAGACAAACGTCAATCGCGACACCGTCGGAGAATTCAACAAAAGTTAATTCCATTCAAGACACCGGACATCAGTCATCGTCGGGGAAATAACTAATCAATGTACACTAAGTTTAAGTGAAAGAATAAAATCTTTTTTAAAACGTAAACTGAAGTGTCGCTTATTTAACTGGCGCAGCCGGTAGGATCTCAGTTAAAAGTGAATCCTTTTTTTAAGACGATCAATTGGCGTAGTTACAGTTACAGTGCGTAATAACCTACAGTGATCAGAGATAAAGTAACGCTAATACTAAAGAGATCTGCCGAAGAATCTACACACGATTCAACTCAATTAATATTAGAAAACGAGGGGGAACGTTGTGAGTTGCTGCGGACACCGCAACTCTACAGTTATACCCGATACTAAGTCAGTATGGCTCTCCTCCGGCAGACGCCGCTTATATTAATCGACACGACAAAGAGTGCGTGCGAGAGAGACAGAAAATCAGTCTGAGCGTGACGTCGGGCGCTGCGTAGCCAGTGCAAATTGATTTGTTTCCTTTCGCTATAAAAATAATCTGATCTGATCCAGATTCAGCAATCTGATAGATATGGTCATTCTCTATGATTCTGCGTTTTTAGTTTACTCGAATTTGCAATATTGTGGATGCAACAGATTTTCGTCCTTTGTGTGGGCGGAAGGGGGTGGGGCGAAATTTTGAGATATACGTTTTATAGTGAGATCTAACAGGAGTGCGGATACCAAATTTGGTTACTCTAGCCTTAATAGTCTCTGAGATCTATGAATATCCCCAGATCTGCATCCTTTGCGGGGGCGGAAGGGGGTGTGGCGAAATTTTGAAACAAACTCGTCTCGGTCCGATATATTAGGAGTGTGGATACCAAATTTGGTTGCTCTAGCTTTTATAGTCTCTGAGATCTAGGCGCTAATGTTTTACTCTAAGCAAAGCCGCCTATGCTACGTGTGTGTTAGAGAGAGACAGGGCGAGAAAAAATTAAATTGTTTTCGTGATGCTGGCTATAATAATAATACGATCCAATTCAGATTCTGCAGTCTAAAAGATATGGTCATTCTCTACGATTCTGCGTTTTTGGTTTTCTTGTATCGTTAAAATTGTGGAAGCCACAGATATTCGCCCTTTGTAGGGGCGGAAGTGGGCGGGGCAAAGTTTTGAAATATTTTTGGAGCAGTGACATATCACAGAAGTCTGGATCCAAAACATCGTTGCTCTAGCTCTTATAGTCTTTGAGCATTAGGCGCTGAAGGGGACGGACAGACGGACGGACGGACAGACGGACAGACGGACGGACGGACAGACAGACATGGCTCAATCGACTCGGCTATTGATGCTGATCAAGAATATATATACTTTATGGAGTCGGAAACGATTCCTTGTGGACGTTACACACATACACTTTTACCACAAATCTAATATACCCCAATACTCATTTTGAGTATCGGGTATAATAAAAAGAAATCAACATGCCGCTAACAGAAATACACCTGAACCAAGCCTTGAAGTCAATCAGGCAAATTCCACCATACGACGGATGCCAAGAACGTCTAAGTTCGTTCATAAGCAGGATTGAGTACATCTCCGGATTGTACCCAACAGAAGACCTCCGGCAACAAAGCATCATGTACGGAGCCACTGAGGGTCAACTGTGCGGACGAGCACAGAGCCTTCAACCCAACACCTGGAGTGATCTAAAGGAAGCCCTAATCAGCAAATTCAACAACCACACTCCATACGAGACGCTACTACAACAAATACACGATACCAAATTCAATGGGAGTATTCGTAAGTTCATAGAGGAACTAGAAATTAAGTCAAATGTTATAGTGAGTAACCTAAATCTGGAAACTAGCGCAGAAAATAAGACAATCTTTAAAAACGCTCTGGAAAATGTCACCAGACATACCATAGAAGATGCTCTACCCAATAGAATGTTCATTATCTTAGCAAAGAAAGACATTTCTACTATGGCTAAACTAGAAAAATCAGCTCAAGAGTTAGGAATCTACGAAAATTTCGTAAATGATAACAAGAATCACGAACACTCAAGAAACGGAAATAACAATCGTAGGAACGTTGGAACTTATTACCCTCGCTATAGTAGTAACGATTATAACAATCAAAACCCAAGCTCTTCCAGAAATAATCATGGATCGAATCGAAATAATTCAGGAAATAATGCCGTAAATAATAAAGGATTATTTAACGAATTTAGAAATTCCTTAAACCAGGGCAGATTACAGAATCCCACTAACTATCAAATCAACCAGACTCAGGCAGGTAGCAGTGCACCGAATCAGCCAGTCAAACGATCTAGGGAAAGCCAAAGTGGACATATGAAAATGGATGTAAATTTTCAGCAGAGTGCCTTGGAAGAAATCGAGGAGGACCATATATAGAAATAATCGTAAATAATAAAAAACGAGGGGGAACGTTGTGAGTTGCTGCGGACACCGCAACTCTACAGTTATACCCGATACTAAGTCAGTATGGCTCTCCTCCGGCAGACGCCGCTTATATTAATCGACACGACAAAGAGTGCGTGCGAGAGAGACAGAAAATCAGTCTGAGCGTGACGTCGGGCGCTGCGTAGCCAGTGCAAATTGATTTGTTTCCTTTCGCTATAAAAATAATCTGATCTGATCCAGATTCAGCAATCTGATAGATATGGTCATTCTCTATGATTCTGCGTTTTTAGTTTACTCGAATTTGCAATATTGTGGATGCAACAGATTTTCGTCCTTTGTGTGGGCGGAAGGGGGTGGGGCGAAATTTTGAGATATACGTTTTATAGTGAGATCTAACAGGAGTGCGGATACCAAATTTGGTTACTCTAGCCTTAATAGTCTCTGAGATCTATGAATATCCCCAGATCTGCATCCTTTGCGGGGGCGGAAGGGGGTGTGGCGAAATTTTGAAACAAACTCGTCTCGGTCCGATATATTAGGAGTGTGGATACCAAATTTGGTTGCTCTAGCTTTTATAGTCTCTGAGATCTAGGCGCTAATGTTTTACTCTAAGCAAAGCCGCCTATGCTACGTGTGTGTTAGAGAGAGACAGGGCGAGAAAAAATTAAATTGTTTTCGTGATGCTGGCTATAATAATAATACGATCCAATTCAGATTCTGCAGTCTAAAAGATATGGTCATTCTCTACGATTCTGCGTTTTTGGTTTTCTTGTATCTTTAAAATTGTGGAAGCCACAGATATTCGCCCTTTGTAGGGGCGGAAGTGGGCGGGGCAAAGTTTTGAAATATTTTTGGAGCAGTGACATATCACAGAAGTCTGGATCCAAAACATCGTTGCTCTAGCTCTTATAGTCTTTGAGCATTAGGCGCTGAAGGGGACGGACAGACGGACAGACGGACGGACGGACAGACGGACAGACGGACGGACGGACAGACAGACATGGCTCAATCGACTCGGCTATTGATGCTGATCAAGAATATATATACTTTATGGAGTCGGAAACGATTCCTTGTGGACGTTACACACATACACTTTTACCACAAATCTAATATACCCCAATACTCATTTTGAGTATCGGGTATAATAAAAAGAAATCAACATGCCGCTAACAGAAATACACCTGAACCAAGCCTTGAAGTCAATCAGGCAAATTCCACCATACGACGGATGCCAAGAACGTCTAAGTTCGTTCATAAGCAGGATTGAGTACATCTCCGGATTGTACCCAACAGAAGACCTCCGGCAACAAAGCATCATGTACGGAGCCACTGAGGGTCAACTGTGCGGACGAGCACAGAGCCTTCAACCCAACACCTGGAGTGATCTAAAGGAAGCCCTAATCAGCAAATTCAACAACCACACTCCATACGAGACGCTACTACAACAAATACACGATACCAAATTCAATGGGAGTATTCGTAAGTTCATAGAGGAACTAGAAATTAAGTCAAATGTTATAGTGAGTAACCTAAATCTGGAAACTAGCGCAGAAAATAAGACAATCTTTAAAAACGCTCTGGAAAATGTCACCAGACATACCATAGAAGATGCTCTACCCAATAGAATGTTCATTATCTTAGCAAAGAAAGACATTTCTACTATGGCTAAACTAGAAAAATCAGCTCAAGAGTTAGGAATCTACGAAAATTTCGTAAATGATAACAAGAATCACGAACACTCAAGAAACGGAAATAACAATCGTAGGAACGTTGGAACTTATTACCCTCGCTATAGTAGTAACGATTATAACAATCAAAACCCAAGCTCTTCCAGAAATAATCATGGATCGAATCGAAATAATTCAGGAAATAATGCCGTAAATAATAAAGGATTATTTAACGAATTTAGAAATTCCTTAAACCAGGGCAGATTACAGAATCCCACTAACTATCAAATCAACCAGACTCAGGCAGGTAGCAGTGCACCGAATCAGCCAGTCAAACGATCTAGGGAAAGCCAAAGTGGACATATGAAAATGGATGTAAATTTTCAGCAGAGTGCCTCGGAAGAAATCGAGGAGGACCATATATAGAAATAATCGTAAATAATAAAAAACGAGGGGGAACGTTGTGAGTTGCTGCGGACACCGCAACTCTACAGTTATACCCGATACTAAGTCAGTATGGCTCTCCTCCGGCAGACGCCGCTAATATTAAACGACACGACAAAGAGTGCGTGCGAGAGAGACAGAAAATCAGTCTGAGCGTGACGTCGGGCGCTGCGTAGCCACTAAAAATTGATTTCTTGCTTTTGGCTACAAAAATGATCCGATCTGATCCAGATTCGGCAACCGGATAGATATGGTCATTCTCTATGATTCTGCGTTTTTAGTTTACTCGAATTTGCAATATTGTGGATGCAACAGATTTTCGTCCTTTGTGTGGGCGGAAGGGGGTGGGGCGAAATTTTGAGATATACGTTTTATAGTGAGATCTAACAGGAGTGCGGATACCAAATTTGGTTACTCTAGCCTTAATAGTCTCTGAGATCTATGAATATCCCCAGATCTGCATCCTTTGCGGGGGCGGAAGGGGGTGTGGCGAAATTTTGAAACAAACTCGTCTCGGTCCGATATATTAGGAGTGTGGATACCAAATTTGGTTGCTCTAGCTTTTATAGTCTCTGAGATCTAGGCGCTAATGTTTTACTCTAAGCAAAGCCGCCTATGCTACGTGTGTGTTAGAGAGAGACAGGGCGAGAAAAAATTAAATTGTTTTCGTGATGCTGGCTATAATAATAATACGATCCAATTCAGATTCTGCAGTCTAAAAGATATGGTCATTCTCTACGATTCTGCGTTTTTGGTTTTCTTGTATCTTTAAAATTGTGGAAGCCACAGATTTTCGCCCTTTGTAGGGGCGGAAGTGGGCGGGGCAAAGTTTTGAAATATTTTTGGAGCAGTGACATATCACAGAAGTCTGGATCCAAAACATCGTTGCTCTAGCTCTTATAGTCTTTGAGCATTAGGCGCTGAAGGGGACGGACAGACGGACAGACGGACGGACGGACAGACGGACAGACGGACAGACGGACGGACGGACAGACAGACATGGCTCAATCGACTCGGCTATTGATGCTGATCAAGAATATATATACTTTATGGAGTCGGAAACGATTCCTTGTGGACGTTACACACATACACTTTTACCACAAATCTAATATACCCCAATACTCATTTTGAGTATCGGGTATAATAAAAAGAAATCAACATGCCGCTAACAGAAATACACCTGAACCAAGCCTTGAAGTCAATCAGGCAAATTCCACCATACGACGGATGCCAAGAACGTCTAAGTTCGTTCATAAGCAGGATTGAGTACATCTCCGGATTGTACCCAACAGAAGACCTCCGGCAACAAAGCATCATGTACGGAGCCACTGAGGGTCAACTGTGCGGACGAGCACAGAGCCTTCAACCCAACACCTGGAGTGATCTAAAGGAAGCCCTAATCAGCAAATTCAACAACCACACTCCATACGAGACGCTACTACAACAAATACACGATACCAAATTCAATGGGAGTATTCGTAAGTTCATAGAGGAACTAGAAATTAAGTCAAATGTTATAGTGAGTAACCTAAATCTGGAAACTAGCGCAGAAAATAAGACAATCTTTAAAAACGCTCTGGAAAATGTCACCAGACATACCATAGAAGATGCTCTACCCAATAGAATGTTCATTATCTTAGCAAAGAAAGACATTTCTACTATGGCTAAACTAGAAAAATCAGCTCAAGAGTTAGGAATCTACGAAAATTTCGTAAATGATAACAAGAATCACGAACACTCAAGAAACGGAAATAACAATCGTAGGAACGTTGGAACTTATTACCCTCGCTATAGTAGTAACGATTATAACAATCAAAACCCAAGCTCTTCCAGAAATAATCATGGATCGAATCGAAATAATTCAGGAAATAATGCCGTAAATAATAAAGGATTATTTAACGAATTTAGAAATTCCTTAAACCAGGGCAGATTACAGAATCCCACTAACTATCAAATCAACCAGACTCAGGCAGGTAGCAGTGCACCGAATCAGCCAGTCAAACGATCTAGGGAAAGCCAAAGTGGACATATGAAAATGGATGTAAATTTTCAGCAGAGTGCCTCGGAAGAAATCGAGGAGGACCATATATAGAAATAATCGTAAATAATAAAAAACGAGGGGGAACGTTGTGAGTTGCTGCGGACACCGCAACTCTACAGTTATACCCGATACTAAGTCAGTATGGCTCTCCTCCGGCAGACGCCGCTAATATTAAACGACACGACAAAGAGTGCGTGCGAGAGAGACAGAAAATCAGTCTGAGCGTAACGTCGGGCGCTGCGTAGCCACTAAAAATTGATTTCTTGCTTTTGGCTACAAAAATGATCCGATCTGATCCAGATTCGGCAACCGGATAGATATGGTCATTCTCTATGATTCTGCGTTTTTAGTTTACTCGAATTTGCAATATTGTGGATGCAACAGATTTTCGTCCTTTGTGTGGGCGGAAGGGGGTGGGGCGAAATTTTGAGATATACGTTTTATAGTGAGATCTAACAGGAGTGCGGATACCAAATTTGGTTACTCTAGCCTTAATAGTCTCTGAGATCTATGAATATCCCCAGATCTGCATCCTTTGCGGGGGCGGAAGGGGGTGTGGCGAAATTTTGAAACAAACTCGTCTCGGTCCGATATATTAGGAGTGTGGATACCAAATTTGGTTGCTCTAGCTTTTATAGTCTCTGAGATCTAGGCGCTAATGTTTTACTCTAAGCAAAGCCGCCTATGCTACGTGTGTGTTAGAGAGAGACAGGGCGAGAAAAAATTAAATTGTTTTCGTGATGCTGGCTATAATAATAATACGATCCAATTCAGATTCTGCAGTCTAAAAGATATGGTCATTCTCTACGATTCTGCGTTTTTGGTTTTCTTGTATCTTTAAAATTGTGGAAGCCACAGATTTTCGCCCTTTGTAGGGGCGGAAGTGGGCGGGGCAAAGTTTTGAAATATTTTTGGAGCAGTGACATATCACAGAAGTCTGGATCCAAAACATCGTTGCTCTAGCTCTTATAGTCTTTGAGCATTAGGCGCTGAAGAAACGGACAGACGGACAGACGGACGGACGGACAGACGGACAGACGGACGGACGGACAGACAGACATGGCTCAATCGACTCGGCTATTGATGCTGATCAAGAATATATATACTTTATGGAGTCGGAAACGATTCCTTCTGGACGTTACACACATACACTTTTACCACAAATCTAATATACCCCAATACTCATTTTGAGTATCGGGTATAATAAAAAGAAATCAACATGCCGCTAACAGAAATACACCTGAACCAAGCCTTGAAGTCAATCAGGCAAATTCCACCATACGACGGATGCCAAGAACGTCTAAGTTCGTTCATAAGCAGGATTGAGTACATCTCCGGATTGTACCCAACAGAAGACCTCCGGCAACAAAGCATCATGTACGGAGCCACTGAGGGTCAACTGTGCGGACGAGCACAGAGCCTTCAACCCAACACCTGGAGTGATCTAAAGGAAGCCCTAATCAGCAAATTCAACAACCACACTCCATACGAGACGCTACTACAACAAATACACGATACCAAATTCAATGGGAGTATTCGTAAGTTCATAGAGGAACTAGAAATTAAGTCAAATGTTATAGTGAGTAACCTAAATCTGGAAACTAGCGCAGAAAATAAGACAATCTTTAAAAAAGCTCTGGAAAATGTCACCAGACATACCATAGAAGATGCTCTACCCAATAGAATGTTCATTATCTTAGCAAAGAAAGACATTTCTACTATGGCTAAACTAGAAAAATCAGCTCAAGAGTTAGGAATCTACGAAAATTTCGTAAATGATAACAAGAATCACGAACACTCAAGAAACGGAAATAACAATCGTAGGAACGTTGGAACTTATTACCCTCGCTATAGTAGTAACGATTATAACAATCAAAACCCAAGCTCTTCCAGAAATAATCATGGATCGAATCGAAATAATTCAGGAAATAATGCCGTAAATAATAAAGGATTATTTAACGAATTTAGAAATTCCTTAAACCAGGGCAGATTACAGAATCCCACTAACTATCAAATCAACCAGACTCAGGCAGGTAGCAGTGCACCGAATCAGCCAGTCAAACGATCTAGGGAAAGCCAAAGTGGACATATGAAAATGGATGTAAATTTTCAGCAGAGTGCCTCGGAAGAAATCGAGGAGGACCATATATAGAAATAATCGTAAATAATAAAAAACGAGGGGGAACGTTGTGAGTTGCTGCGGACACCGCAACTCTACAGTTATACCCGATACTAAGTCAGTATGGCTCTCCTCCGGCAGACGCCGCTAATATTAAACGACACGACAAAGAGTGCGTGCGAGAGAGACAGAAAATCAGTCTGAGCGTGACGTCGGGCGCTGCGTAGCCACTAAAAATTGATTTCTTGCTTTTGGCTACAAAAATGATCCGATCTGATCCAGATTCGGCAACCGGATAGATATGGTCATTCTCTATGATTCTGCGTTTTTAGTTTACTCGAATTTGCAATATTGTGGATGCAACAGATTTTCGTCCTTTGTGTGGGCGGAAGGGGGTGGGGCGAAATTTTGAGATATACGTTTTATAGTGAGATCTAACAGGAGTGCGGATACCAAATTTGGTTACTCTAGCCTTAATAGTCTCTGAGATCTATGAATATCCCCAGATCTGCATCCTTTGCGGGGGCGGAAGGGGGTGTGGCGAAATTTTGAAACAAACTCGTCTCGGTCCGATATATTAGGAGTGTGGATACCAAATTTGGTTGCTCTAGCTTTTATAGTCTCTGAGATCTAGGCGCTAATGTTTTACTCTAAGCAAAGCCGCCTATGCTACGTGTGTGTTAGAGAGAGACAGGGCGAGAAAAAATTAAATTGTTTTCGTGATGCTGGCTATAATAATAATACGATCCAATTCAGATTCTGCAGTCTAAAAGATATGGTCATTCTCTACGATTCTGCGTTTTTGGTTTTCTTGTATCTTTAAAATTGTGGAAGCCACAGATTTTCGCCCTTTGTAGGGGCGGAAGTGGGCGGGGCAAAGTTTTGAAATATTTTTGGAGCAGTGACATATCACAGAAGTCTGGATCCAAAACATCGTTGCTCTAGCTCTTATAGTCTTTGAGCATTAGGCGCTGAAGGGGACGGACAGACGGACAGACGGACGGAGGGACAGACGGACAGACGGACGGACGGACAGACAGACATGGCTCAATCGACTCGGCTATTGATGCTGATCAAGAATATATATACTTTATGGAGTCGGAAACGATTCCTTCTGGACGTTACACACATACACTTTTACCACAAATCTAATATACCCCAATACTCATTTTGAGTATCGGGTATAATAAAAAGAAATCAACATGCCGCTAACAGAAATACACCTGAACCAAGCCTTGAAGTCAATCAGGCAAATTCCACCATACGACGGATGCCAAGAACGTCTAAGTTCGTTCATAAGCAGGATTGAGTACATCTCCGGATTGTACCCAACAGAAGACCTCCGGCAACAAAGCATCATGTACGGAGCCACTGAGGGTCAACTGTGCGGACGAGCACAGAGCCTTCAACCCAACACCTGGAGTGATCTAAAGGAAGCCCTAATCAGCAAATTCAACAACCACACTCCATACGAGACGCTACTACAACAAATACACGATACCAAATTCAATGGGAGTATTCGTAAGTTCATAGAGGAACTAGAAATTAAGTCAAATGTTATAGTGAGTAACCTAAATCTGGAAACTAGCGCAGAAAATAAGACAATCTTTAAAAACGCTCTGGAAAATGTCACCAGACATACCATAGAAGATGCTCTACCCAATAGAATGTTCATTATCTTAGCAAAGAAAGACATTTCTACTATGGCTAAACTAGAAAAATCAGCTCAAGAGTTAGGAATCTACGAAAATTTCGTAAATGATAACAAGAATCACGAACACTCAAGAAACGGAAATAACAATCGTAGGAACGTTGGAACTTATTACCCTCGCTATAGTAGTAACGATTATAACAATCAAAACCCAAGCTCTTCCAGAAATAATCATGGATCGAATCGAAATAATTCAGGAAATAATGCCGTAAATAATAAAGGATTATTTAACGAATTTAGAAATTCCTTAAACCAGGGCAGATTACAGAATCCCACTAACTATCAAATCAACCAGACTCAGGCAGGTAGCAGTGCACCGAATCAGCCAGTCAAACGATCTAGGGAAAGCCAAAGTGGACATATGAAAATGGATGTAAATTTTCAGCAGAGTGCCTCGGAAGAAATCGAGGAGGACCATATATAGAAATAATCGTAAATAATAAAAAACGAGGAGGAACGTTGTGAGCCGCGGCAAAGGCCGCGGCTCTACTTTATACCCGGTACTCAGTCAGTATATACGTGAGCTTATGATCTACATACATGTATGTAAGTTCTAAAATATATTTTATACGTAAACGCCGCTCGAATTAGCTCCCAATTTAATACATTAAATTGGTACCCAGGGAACACCACGGGGAGGCCATCACGATGCAATGGGGTCACTATAGCCAAAATATAATCTTGGGGACCTACGAGTCGACTTGAGCTGCTTTTAAAAGCATTTATAAGCTCCATATTCCCCAAAAATTAAAAAAAGGATTCCAATCCTTTATAAAAAATACATAAACTAACAAGAATACCTATATACATACATATAAATGATTAATAATAAAACTATTTAAACCTAAACTTAATTAACAAAATAATAAAGCGGATAAAAATAAAAAAGGTGTAACAAAGGTAAAGATTAAAGAATTAATATAATTCAGAATACGGCTAAATAATACAAAATATTAAATATTTACACTAATGCCTGATTACCAAAAAAGTTTAGTCTTCTGCCTCTCTAACATTAACTAAAATTCCACTATGATAACTATAGATAGTCTCAAAGGTGCGCGCGGTGGCCCTGCTATCGGAAATGTTTGAAAACGCCCAGTCAATATGCGTATCGCAATTGGTTGTGGACGAGTTCAAATCTAACAATGACCTACAATTCCTTTCTGAAAGGAATTCATAAATTTTCTTACAGCAACCTGAAAGGGAACGAAGGCATAAATTAAAATCTCCTAACACTACGGAATTTCTATCTAAAAATGGATGCCGTTGAAATAAGACCTCAAATTCTGCTTCGAACTTTCGCAACGGATACGTGGGGGTTCTGTAAATAACAATAAAACCAACAGATTTGTACTTCAACAAAGCATACTCGAACACTGGAGATGCTAAGTTCCCGGAATCCGCATAATATCGATTACTTTCAATAATACTACAATGATTCAAAAGTTCATTCCTAACGAATATTAGAATGCCTCTTTTCGGTCTAGCTCCGCTGGCTACGGACTGGCAATCTAACCGCACTGCTGTGGAAAAGCCAGGAATATTATAAGCTTCATTAGAGTATGTGGAAGCCTCAACGAAGCACAAAATAGAAGATTTGAGCATTAGCTGATCAGAACAGACATCGATAAAATGGCAGTGCAAGCTTTCCGTATTATGGAAGAAAATATTTAATTCGGACGGATTGAGTAAACAATCGAAGTGGGTGTGAAGTAACTTAGCGGAACGCAAGTTCTCCATCTCTTTCGCGACAGGACAGTCCCGCTTGGGTCTCGAAGGAATGAGTGGTCCAACGATATAAAGTCCGTTCGCACTGGTGGCCCTACTACAAGCTACATACAATGCTTCTCTTTGCATATTGGATGAAGTGTGGACGACCACTTTGCTGTATGTTGCTCCCTGACTCTTATGAATAGTTATAGCTTCAGCAGCTACAATCGGAAACTGTTTTCGGTCAATAGTAACTTGTTCATTTTGATGGTATTGAAAACTTTTTGTAGTTTTCTGAACTGGGGTCCAAGAAGATTCGTTACTATGGCTGCGCTTTGACCGTGCGTTAACTCCTACGCTTTCCTCGAGAAAATGTATCCAAAGAAGTTCGGGAGTATTGGATGAGCTGAGATCTATCTGCATTAAAACACCAGTGGCTCCGTTAACAAGACCATCTGATGTATCTACATTGACTGTCATCATATATTTAGCCGTGGTTTTGAGAACCAATGAAGTGCACAAGCCTTGTGTATTCGAAGTTTTGAAACTCTTAACAGAGTCCAGATATTTTGTTTTGATGTCTGGGTTAAGATGCTCGGCTTTGATGGAGTCTAAAGCTATTGAAGTATATTCTGCAGTCATAATCGATGATAGCTTCTCCTTATTGTACTTATCTGTCTCGCTATTGCTATAAAATAAGTGGATCGCATCTCTTGGTGCTTCACTGCCGTGAACTATTCGGTCCCTAAGCAATTGAATATCTTCTGACGTCATTACGGCCGATGCCATGTTATTTAGTGCGGTTGCAAAAGGTTGGTCATCTCGCTGTCGCATTATCTCTGTAAGTTCGAAAAACTTGAAGCCATCCCAGAGACTAGAGCCAACTATCGCACTGTATGGATTATGCGCTCCTGATGAGGATTTGAATATCCAACGATCACCTACTGGACATAACTGCCTTAGATCGCCAAACACGATAACAGAAATGCCACCGAAAGGACTCTCGGGCCTTGAAAATATTTGTTTTAGACGCATATCCAAATATGAAAACATTTTTTCACCGACCATAGAAATTTCGTCAATTATAAGAATTTTAAGATCAATAAATCTTGAACGCAAGGTATTTAACAAATCTGGACCCAATTGTTTAAAAGCATGGTTGGATTGATTGAGAGGTAAAGAAAACATTGAGTGAAGTGTGGCACCTCCAATACCAAATGCAGCTTTTCCTGTGGGAGCACACAGCAGAACTTTAACAGTTTCTGGGTTAGATCCTGGTCTACGATTAAACTCCTGGGAAATGGTCTGAAAAATGGTAGATATGGTTCTACTCTTGCCGACGCCTGCGCCGCCACCTACAAACTCATAAAAAACTGCCTTATTTCTCACATTATGCAGAACATGGGTGAGATAGGTTTTTTGCTTCAAATTAAGCGATCTAATCAAATTAGCTAAAATATTAAGGGATACAATAGGAGGAAGCTTAATTAATCGAATACTTCTATCTTGATCCGCTGCCTGGTCATTCAAGTTCAAAACATTTATCTGGGAACTTATTTCTGGAATCGCTAAAGCCCTAAACTCCTCAGCAATCGCCTCATCAACTACCTCTTCACCTTCCTCCCTATTCTCTTGGGCTTCCATGGCCCTCCTAAGCGCGTCTTCCAAATCTCCTAATGCATTGAATTTTTGGAAATTTGAATTTACCAACTCCTGATGATTATTATAAAGATCCTCGCAATTTACGCTCACTAAATCTTTCTCTTCATCTCTCCACGGATAAAACAGCATAGCTAATGCTCTAAAATAGTTTGACCTATCTGTATTTATATTAAACCTCATATATTTTAAAATGGACGGCTTAGTTCTTTCCCTAATAAAACCACTATTATCGCGGAGAGGGATAAAAACTTCTACTTGTGCCTCATTTTCTTCGTCCTCTTCATCATCTCTATTTTGGCAGGTTCTTTTCCCGTTTTTAGAAAATTCATAATTTGCTGCAAAATCGGCTAGACACAGGCCCTCAAGATCAGTTGGTCTTTGTTCATACCGCTCCAGCAATCCTTTGACGAATATGTCAGTGGACTCCTGATGCATATTTTGTAGGATGCTTGTGGATTTGAGCATTCGAACTCGTTGCTCTGGAGGGAAAGTATTTACTTGAACACATTTGTTGCTAGTTCCGGACAACGGAATTCCTAGACAACAATATACGGCTTCCTGAGCAGATATCTCAGTGCCAGAAATAAATTTGTGACCAATATGCTGTAGCTTTTGTCTAATCGTGTAATTGCCCCCTTGAACTTCTTTTGCCGCCTCGCGCATAAGCTTTGAAATACCCCTTTGGGTTTTATTTATATAATTTATTATATAGCTACAGCATGCATAAGGGTCCAAAATGTATTGGATATCCATATTGGCCCTTTGCATTGAAATGATGTGTTTATTATAAGCATTAATGCAAATTTCAGCAAATGACCTTTTTAGAAAAATGTGTGGTTTCTTTAAACCAGAAGAAATTGCATATTTGTAGTCCTCGTAATTGAGGCTCACTTGTTCGTGCGAAAGAAAGTTCTCAAATATGCTCAAGTGATCAATCATATCAGAGGATTGATCAGAATTCAGTAGGTCTTGAATTTTCTTAAAATTTCCTTGGTGAAAATCAAGGTTTGGAGTTTCCTCCGGCAGTGGACTCAATATCTCCGTTTGGGGCATTGGAGGGTATGGAATACCGAATCTACAAACTTTTTTTCCACTTTTATTGGCTTTTTTAAGACATGACATGTCCTTATGCCGATGCTTTTGGTATTCAACATACGGAGCTAATTCAGAGTCTGTGACATCAACTGTAATATGTTTGTTAATGAAGGCTATAACTGTTGAAATTGACTCTGTACTGGTTAAGTCCACTGCTGGGGCATCTTTCAGCCAAAACATGCCGTGAATATGGGGGGAACCTCTTTGTTGGAATTCAACACGCCAATAATATTTGATGACGAAGTTTTCCCCGAAAATGCCCTCCCGATTCCTCATAACTTTTAAAATCTCGCGATACCTATAATCGAAATACCTAGCACAAGTAACTGGATCTGCCCTGATAAGACGCTCCTTTTCGGTGTAGGGTAGATTCATTGCTTCTTCTTCGCTAATGATCTCCCTATCTACGTTTTTTTTGAGCAAAACAAGCAACTCTGGCCACCGCGTTTCAGCAGCAGACAGAGTAATGAAAAAAGTCGGCAGGCCGAACTGACGAATCATGGCCATAACCTTCTTCTTTTCATCCTCCCAGTGAGCCGGAGACGATCGAGACGAGCGTTAGCTGCCGTTACTGCACTGGAAGTGCTCCGCTTACGTAAGCAGATTGAAATATTATTTCGAATCTTAATGAGTTCTAACTTCTTATAATTGAAGAATAGTTTGTCAGTTCTACAACCTCTCCTATCTACATTTCGAAGCTCTGATCTAACAATGGTTGTAAAACTTTGCGAAGATTGTCTTTTGACGCCTGCATAAATAGTGGGAAAGGATAACTCTTCCGAGTCAATGTCTAGAATCATGTCGAGAGGTCGTTGGCCTTGACCTGGTGCGATTTTGATAATCCTATCATCAAATGGTATGTTGTTTTCAAGCAGAGTTTCCTGACCTCCAGGGTTGAGCTCTTCGGCTTCTCCTTCCTCGTCGGGATGGGCCGGCTCCGTATCTACATTCCTATCTCTATTCTGCATACTTTCTAAAAAGGCTGCGTCTGCTTGAGATGCTACGAATGGAACAATATCGGATGTGAAACCAGAGATCCATTGCTCGTTAACTACAACATTATGCTTTTTATACAAATCTGTGGTAACTAAATAACGAAGTGCTTCAAAAATTTTGGAAGGTCTAATGGTTTCAGCCATGAAAGCATGAAGATACTCTTTTCTACGTTTGAGGTGGAGCTGAATTACCTGGGCTTCATGGAAAGCTCGTGGAAGCTCCTTCACGATATCGCTTACCGAAATAGGGACGTTTACCACTGCCCCTTTAATGGAATTTTGACCTCGCCCCCCAGGCAATATAGGCTTAATTATCATAAATGGAAGTCGAGGAGAAATCAGTCGTTCCTCTAATGGAGTAAGCCCCTTCAAGCAGTCGGGCAGCGTGGGGAAATCTAATTCATTGAAGAAAAGCTTAGGCTTTATACGCTTCTTAATGTTGCTATGACATGTTCTGCAGAATTTTAATGTTGGGCAATCAGAAGGGAATTCTAAAAGGCTTTCAAGAGCGAAAATTTCAGCACTAAACTCGCAATCACTTTCTAAAAGGACGCGAGGAATCTTACAAATTTGTTTGGGGAACCACAGGCCTTTGCAAGAAAGGCAAACCTGATCAGGACCCAGCTTTACATTCCTGTTATAAACTACTTTCAGAGCTTCTAGGCCACTAAGCCTGATTCTGGGTTCTATCTGAGCCCTATCTTCCTGGGAGATATTTGCTCGTTCCTGCTGCATTCGGGAGGCGTTTCTTAAATTTTGCTCAACTCTATTGCTGCTATCGCTCCTATATTGGCTAACTCTCTGACTAGCAGTTCTGGCAGCGTCAATTTCTAACTGTCGTGCTGCGGCACGAGCAGCTTGGCGTGCCAGAGTGTCTCGCGCTCGCGAGATACGCCTACGATCTACTAAGCTCCGTTCTTGGACCCTGCGAACTCTATCCTGCTCTCTTTCTAACATGCGTCTCCTTTCATTATTTAAACGTATGCTTTGTCGCCTCTCTGTGTTCCGTTCTTGCTCTCTTGTCCTATAGTCCAAGTCCTGTCTACGTCTGGACCGACGCACAGTATTGGCCTCTTGCTCCTCGTGTCTAATCTGTGCATCTGTGCGCCTAACTATATGTTCCACTGTATTCTGTTCTTGCTCTCGTGCCCTATAGTCCGAGTCCTGTCTTCGTCTGGACCGACGCACAGTATCGGCCACTTGCTCCTCATGTCTAATCTGTGCGTCTGTTCGCCTAACTATATGTTCTACTGTATTCTGTTCTTGCTCTCGTGCCCTATAGTCCGAGTCCTGTCTTCGTCTGGACCGACGCACAGTATCGGCCACTTGCTCCTCGTGTCTAATCTGTGCGTCTGTTCGCCTAACTATATGTTCTACTGTATTCTGTTCTTGCTCTCGTGCCCTATAGTCCGAGTCCTGTCTTCGTCTGGACCGACGCACAGTATCGGCCACTTGCTCCTCGTGTCTAATCTGTGCGTCTGTTCGCCTAACTATATGTTCTACAGTGTTTTGTTCCTGCTCTCTTGTCCTATAGTCCAAGTCCTGTCTACGTCTGGACCGACGCACAGTATCGGCCACTTGCTCCTCATGTCTAATCTGTGCGTCTGTTCGCCTAACTATATGTTCTACTGTATTCTGTTCTTGCTCTCGTGCCCTATAGTCCGAGTCCTGTCTTCGTCTGGACCGACGCACAGTATCGGCCACTTGCTCCTCGTGTCTAATCTGTGCGTCTGTTCGCCTAACTATATGTTCTACAGTGTTTTGTTCCTGCTCTCTTGTCCTATAGTCCAAGTCCTGTCTACGTCTGGACCGACGCACAGTATCGGCCACTTGCTCCTCATGTCTAATCTCTGCGTCTGTTCGCCTAACTATATGTTCTACTGTATTCTGTTCTTGCTCTCGTGCCCTATAGTCCGAGCCCTGTCTTCGTCTGGACCGACGCACAGTATCGGCCACTTGCTCCTCGTGTCTAATCTGTGCGTCTGTTCGTCTCAGTACATGTTCGGCGGTATTTTGTGCCTGCTCTGTAGTCCTATACCTTTGGCTCCGTCTCCGTTTGAACCGACGCGCAGTGTTGGCCACTTGCCCCTGTCGTGTTCTCAATTCTACTCTTTCTTCTATATTCTCTACATGTTGGTTCCGTAAACGTACGGACTGACGCACGGATACTTGTCCTTTATTCTGTCCCATTATGCCATCACTATTGCCTACAGTATTCTCTACCTGTTCACCAGGGATGGCTGCCTGCTCTTCCTGACCTACACCGGAAACCTGCAAAGCAGTCTCTTGATTTGGTCCCTCCGTCTCTAGCTCTTGGTTTCTAACTGGTTCAACGAACTCAGGGTGTGTATCTATTACATTTTCAACAATTTCTAAATTTTCTGAATTTCTATCTCTATTAGATCTGTATCTTAATTTGCGTCTCTGAGACAGCTGCAAAGCAGATATCTTATTCTTACGAGGCATGATAAAATGTATATAAAATATAATTAAATAAAAAAAATAAGAAAAGCTATATAGTAAATATATAATATATATATATGTATGTATATAATAATAATAATTAATAATTATAATAATATATAATATAATATATAAAATATATCAATATATATATAATATAACTGTTGAGACAACGAGCTTTTTCGCTGACTATGATTGTTCAATAATTTCACAAATTATTAATTTCCGAAAACGTTATAAATTTTATTATAGGTATTTTGTGTGTTGAGGGTGGCCAAAGATGCCAGAGCCTTTTACAATAGTATTAGAGTGAAACACTTGGATGAGGCAAGCGAGCCGATCTCGAGCCAAAGTAATAGATTGGGGACAAAAGGGGTCTGTTCTCCAACTATATCAAGCGGTAACTGCTAGAGCAGGCGCAGCTGCTGACGGCTTAGCGACGGCATAGGAAAGAAAAGATAACAAGAGCGAGCATAGATAAGAATAGATGATTAAATGAGAGCATGTTGCTGAGCGAGCATAGATAAAGCTACGCTTACGTTACGTTAGTTTAGTATAATGACCAAAATAGAAAAGAAAGTGAATTGATAGGCAATAAAACAATGGTATAAAATTTACACTCGGGCTTCGCCCGAACATACTCCCCCCGTGGAAGGATCCATGCCTTTCACCTCATCTCGTAGAGGCAATAGACATAGTTTTGCAAGTGCTCTTCGGCTAACACCTGTAGCCATCCTGATCAAGGCGACTCGAGATACGCCATCAGCTCCTGGGATGAGCTCGAGGATTCTCGCTAGAGGCCACTTCAGAGGAGGGAAGTTCTCGTCCTTAACAAGAACGACATCATTGACGTGAAGCTCAGGATTCCGGGTGCGCCACTTCGTTCTTTCTTGAAGACTGGTTAAATACGATTGGCGCCAGCGAGACCAAAAGATTTGCTGAAGCTGTGTGACCTTCTGCCAACGGTCCAAGCGATCGACGTTTAAATGAACCAAGTCAGGCTCCAAGAAGGTTGTGATAGGGGCGCCAACTAGAAAATGGCTGGGCGTGAGTACATCGAGATCTGCAGGGTTCTCTGAAAGAGGAAACAATGGCCTTGAATTAATGATTGCACAGATATTGCACGCGAGAGTGCGCAGCTCATCAAATCCAAGAAGCGAGGATCCGAGGGCACGTCGAAGATGATGCTTAGCAAGCTTGACTGACGCCTCCCACAATCCTCCAAAATGTGGCGATCTAGGAGGAATGAAACGCCAATCGATGCAATCGTTGAGACAAGCTTGATGCACGGCTTCTTGATGACTGTCGCTTAGGAATAGCGACTTAAGTTCCGCCAGTTCGTTCCGCGCTCCAACAAAATTTGTGGCATTATCTGACCAAATACGAATCGGTCTTCCACGGGTGCAAATGAAACGGCGAAGAGCAGAGAGGAACGCAGCTGTTGTAAGATCCTTCACAAGCTCGATGTGAACCGCCTTGGTGGAGAAGCATATAAAAATGCTCATGTAGCACTTTAGTGGGGGCCGGTTTCGAACTTCTGATTTATACAGGAACGGACCGCAATAGTCCACGCCGGTAACTAAAAATGCACGAGATTCGCTGACTCTGTCCACCGGAAGATCTGCCATTATTTGCTCGAGAGTTCGAGGCTTCACTCTAAAGCATCTGACACACTTTTGGATTACGTGTGCTACGGTCTTTCGGCCACCGATTGGCCAGTACGTTTGACGAATGATGGCTAATAGCGACTGGGGTCCAGCGTGAAGGTGCTTTTCGTGTAAGTGCCGTATCAGAGCAGAAGTGATGGAATGATTCTTGGGCAATATTATGGGATGCCGTGCTTCAAAGTCCAAGGTAGAGTTTTTAAGACGCCCTCCAACTCGAAGCAAACCGCAATCATCTAAAAATGGCGAAAGAGAGGCGATCGAGCTTGAAGCCTTGATGTCCTTTCGCGTTTCCAGGGCTCTTATTTCAGTGGATAGACGAGATTGTTGAGTAAGACGAATAAGCAGTTCGGTTCCCAAACGCAAGTCCTCCACAGTTATTCCAGACTTTCGTCGATGAATGAATTTGCATACATACGCAAAAATTCGTTGCATTTTGGGGAAGGAATTTACAAACTTTGATTCTTCCACCAAATATCTTGACGCGCAGTTTGTAATTAGTATGGTTTTTCGTGCCTCCAAAACCGGCTCTGGAAGAGCAGGTGTACTTGGCCATTGATCCTTACTGGCTGTCAAGTATGTAGGTCCATACTTCCAAAGATTGAGAATTGATGAGCTCAGCTGGTAATGATCCTCGAGAAAGCATATCGGCAGGGTTTAGATCAGTTGGCACGTGCAGCCAAGACATTCCAGATGTGAGTTCCTGAATAACAGAAAGTCTATTAGCGACAAATACATTGAAGTTGGATGGTTGATTTTTGATCCAAGCCAAAACGACTGTGGAGTCACACCAGCAATAATAAGAGCACTTGAAGTTCATCAAAGACACTTCATGCATAAGCTGAGCGAGTAGCGCTGCACCACATAATTCCAACTTGGGTATTGTGATAGTCTTCAGTGGCGCTACACGAGATCTGGAAGATAGAAGATTTGCCTTGACTCCATTGTCGCCTTGCGAAACAGCGTAGATGCAAGCTCCATAAGCACTCATGCTGGCATCACAAAATCCATGCATTTCAAGGTTGCTGCTTCGAAGGAAAGATAGGCGCGGGAAAGAAATTTGTTGCATAGAGTCAAACTGCTGAATAAAGTTGATCCAAGTTGTGCGTAAGGAGACTGGCAGACTTTCATCCCAATGAAGCTTTTCTTTCCACAGCTGCTGTAGAAATATTTTTGCTTTAGTAATAACTGGCCCTATAAGTCCGAGTGGATCATAAAATCGTGCAATAGTTGACAATACAACTCGCTTAGTTGGTTTCGAAGGGACTTGATTGGGACAGAATGAAAATAATAGCTCATCCGAAGTGGGATTCCATGCTAAACCTAGCGTCTTGGTTACATCGCTGCCATCAGTAAATTTAACAAATGTTTCCCTATCTTCATGGGGTGTTTGATCGAGTACATATGTATCGTTGGAACACCATTTTCTGATCTTGAAATTTCCTTTGGCTAATAGTCCTGACACCTGGCGAATTATTTCCAGCACCTCATTTGTAGTATCTCCCCCCGTTAGCAAATCATCCACGTAAAAGTCCCGCAGCACAACTTCAGAGCCAATTGGATATGACGAACTCTCGTCTGCCGCTAGTTGGTGCATAGAACGGACGGCCAGAAATGCTGCTGGTTTCGTTCCATAGGTCACGGTATCCAGCTTGAATGTCCTTAGCTCCTCGAGGGGTGAGTCACGCCACAGTATGCACTGCAGAAAACTATCTTGGGGCGAGACACGGACGCATCTATACATTTTACAAATGTCACCAGTCAATGCTATACGAAAGGTACGAAATCGAAGAAGAGTCGTAACTAACTTTGGCTGAATTGTTGGGCCTGACATCAATATATCGTTGAGGGAATATCCTGTAGATGTACAAGCGGATCCGTCGAAAACTACTCGGAGTTTTGTGGTGGTTTTGTCTTCTCTTAAGACGCAGTGATGAGGAAGAAAAAATTTGCATTGTTTAAGTGCGTCACTTTTGACAGGGGACATGTGATTCAAATCGACGTATTCCTTTATAAATGCGGCGTATTGGGCCTTGAGAAGCGGTTTGCGAACCAACTTGCGCTCTAGATTGAGAAATCTGCGATAGGCTTGTTGATAAGAATCTCCAAGAAGACTGTCACTCAGCTTTAAAGGCAATTGAACGCAATATTCGCCACTTGGAAGCCGACCGCAATGTTTTTTGAAATGTTCCTCGCAAGCAATTTCCTCCTTTGTTGCTTCTGTAGCGGGACCGTGGCAGTTTTCCACTTCCCAGAACCTTCGCACTAGCTCATCCAAACCAACGGTAGGCGTTTGACTCAATTCCGTCGAACTAGAGGCAGCTAGGAGCACTGAGCTGCGGGAGTACTGACCTCCACCTGTGACAACCCAGCCGAGACGGGTTTTTTGTATTATAGGAAGTCCCCTCTCCAATTTGATCTGTCCAACGCATAAAATGTCGTAAAATAAGCTGGCTCCAATAAGTACATCGATGCGCTGAGATTTGTTAAAGTGTGGGTCAGCAAGGCTGATATTGGATGGCATTTCCCATTTGGATACATCAAATGAAGAAGCAGGCTGGTTTCCTGTAATACGTGGAGCAACGAGAGCTGTGAGACTCGTGAAGTAATCGGAAGTCCTGGATTGAATGACCAAATTAACTGAACCTTCCGTGTGAAATGCAGAATCAGCGCCGATACCCGATACTGATACCGACCCTTTGGCTCGTTTCAGCTGAAGCCTCTGAGCAAAGCGAGAGGTTATTAAATTAATCTGAGAGCCTGAATCCAGAAGAGCCCGGCAAGGAAGAAGATCACCAACTCGACTCTTTATCATAATGACTGTCGTGGCTAGAAGCACTACGTCTGAGCTAAGATTCTGAGCAGGAGGCGAGCATGGTGATGAAGCGGCAACAAGAGAACTTGAAAGATTGGGGCCTGGGCATAAGTCTGTCTGAATAGGAGACGTAGTAGCGTTTGCAGGTTCCGTGTTAACTGACGTAGGCAGCGGATTGTTGATATGTAAAAGGGTATGATGCTTTTCACCGCATGTGCGACAAGAGCCTGAACTGCAGGAGGTATTCCGATGTCCCTTCTTCAAACAGTTGAAGCAAACTCTAAGCTTCCTTGCCTCTCTAAGACGCAAAGATGGCGAAAGGTTTCCAAAGCGAGTGCAGCTGTAAATGTTATGCCCTTTATTATCACAGAACACGCATTCCAATACGATTGTATTTGTAGCAACAAGACTGTGTTTTGAATGAGTGATTCGTTTATGTTTTCCAACCTGACTGCTATGGATTTGAATCAACATAGCTTGATCCATGGTCTCCATGGCTTGACATCTCCTCTCCAAAAAAGCCGAAAAATGGTCCCATGTTGGTATGACGTTAGGGGGCGACAGCTCCTCCCATTTGGTCCTGGTATCAGAGTCGAGATACTTGTATGTGGAGTGAACGATGATGCATCCAGCTATTTCCTCCATGGTACCCATCGATCTAAGCGCTCTCATGTGAGAATGAAGCTTGTCCGATAAAGTACGTAGCTTTGTAGTTGACCCATCTTCAACCTTCTCATGCCTCAGAATCTCAGCGACGTGTGCCTGAAAGATTAAACGTTTATTATTGAAACGATTGTTTAAAATGTCCAATGCAATATCATAATTGCTCTCCGATACTTCCAAAGAGCGAACAGCCTCCAGGGCAGGTCCATCCAAACATGAGCGCAGGTGCTGGAACTTCTCAATCTTTGATAGAAAGGGCTCCTGATCTATTACTGTGCTAAACATCGAGTAAAAGTCTGCCCACTCAGTATAACCTCCACGGAAAGTAGGAAGTTTACTGTCAGGAATATGATATCGTGACCGTACATTTCCGGAGGCAGTAACGTTGAGCTCGGGTCGTATCGTTGAGTGATGCGGCATGTTCTGGGTAGTCCTGCGGAGTGCTGAGCGAATACGAACTTCGATTTCCATCGCCAAATCCTCAAAATTGTTGCTTAAGTCGCTGCCAATTTCGCTTACATCAAGCTCTTCTAAATTAGAATGAGTAACATTAAATGAGTCGGATATTTTTTCCAAGAATTTTAAATGAACACTTAGCGCATCTTCACTGATTGGGTTGTTTTCATCATTCAATATCGTCTCTCGAAGTGAAACGGCTTTGTTGTATATTGAGAGTGCCTTTAGTTTGTAAAAAGACACCCTGTTTTCCGGCACGTCATTAGACTCATCCATTTTCGACAGGCAGCAGCGAGCAAAGCACAAAGAAGAATCGAAGAACCAACCGTTTGATTTTTTTTGGTATGCAAGCGCAAGTGCAGCGAACCCGAAGCCGCTAATGCACGTAGCTGTATTAGTGCTTGTAAGCAAGCGCGCGACGAAATGGGAACTAACCGCTTCGCGTTCGAACAGTTATGTTTAGCGGATAATTTTCACTGTTTATAATTGTTTATTTCCAAATTGTTACTGACGATCACGTCGGGGTCACCAAATGTTGAGACAACGAGCTTTTTCGCTGACTATGATTGTTCAATAATTTCACAAATTATTAATTTCCGAAAACGTTATAAATTTTATTATAGGTATTTTGTGTGTTGAGGGTGGCCGAAGATGCCAGAGCCTTTTACAATAGTATTAGAGTGACACACTTGGATGAGGCAAGCGAGCCGATCTCGAGCCAAAGTAATAGATTGGGGACAAAAAGGGTCTGTTCTCCAACTATATCAAGCGGTAACTGCTAGAGCAGGCGCAGCTGCTGACGGCTTAGCGACGGCATAGGAAAGAAAAGATAACAAGAGCGAGCATAGATAAGAATAGATGATTAAATGAGAGCATGTTGCTGAGCGAGCATAGATAAAGCTACGCTTACGTTACGTTAGTTTAGTATAATGACCAAAATAGAAAAGAAAGTGAATTGATAGGCAATAAAACAATGGTATAAAATTTACACTCGGGCTTCGCCCGAACAAGGCCCTTTTTGCTTTCCTTGTTTCCTTTTTATATAGTGACAGACTGATTTTATAGTCTGCCCAGTGGCTCTCCTCGTTCGCGCTTTTGGCCCTGTTGAAGAGGGTCCTGCAGCTTTTACGTAGGATGTCTATTTGTTTTGACCACCAGGGGGGTTTCTTTTTCCCCCTAGGTTTGCTAGAGGGGCATGCTGCCACGAAGGCTTTGTTGCATGCCTCTGTGAACCTGTTCACTGGGCGATCTAGGTCGTCTTTTGTGTCAGGGCATGATGGTGCTTTGGAGGGGAGTAAGTCCTCCAGGGCTGAGCTATATTTTTCCCAGTTGGCTTTCCTGGGATTAATATAGTCCTTAGGTTTCGGACACTCGAGGGATAGTGTGGTCTCGATGTATCTGTGGTCAGAGAATGAGTGGTCATCAGGGACTTGCCAACTCTTGACTATGTCTAACAGGTTGGAAGACACTAGGGTGATGTCAATAACCTCCTGTCGATTTTTAATTATAAAAGTGGGGTCGTTGCCCCGATTACAAATAAATAGATTTGAGTTAAGGATGAAGCTGAAAAGTGACTCACCCCTTACATTTGTGTTCGAGCTCCCCCATTGAGTGTGGTGAGCGTTGGCATCGCAACCTATTAATAGGTCTATGTCCGACCTCTCGCTGTCGCTGGCTAGTTTGCGAACAAGGTCGTTGGGAGGATCGTTTCCCTCATGGGCCATGTAGGACGACATCAGCCTTAGATTTGTCCCTTTCAGCTCTAGGCTTGCCGCCGTGTTGTCGCTATCGCTATAATTATGGAGCTTCCTGATATTAAGGTATTAAGATATTAAGATATTAAGGTGCTTTCTGGCGAGAATGCAGGTGCGGGTTTTACCTTCATGTTGAGCTACAATTATCTTGTACTCCTTCGACCCTAGTCCACAAACCTTGTCTCCCACTATCCAAGGTTCCTGGATCAGGGCTGGATCGTCGGCATCCGGATCGTCCTCGACTTCCTCGTGGCAACACATCGCCTCGAAGTTGCATCTCAGCGTGCCATCGGTGGAGTAGCCCTTTGGGTCTATCCCTGCTCGACTGGCTTGTCGACAGGACGTGCCTCGGCCGCCGCATCCGACTTGTAGACCTTTACGGTCACAGAGCTGAACCCAAAATTGAGCTCGCCTTTGGCAGCCTCAATCGGGGCCAGCTACTCTTTGTTGAGGACGACCACCGCCTGGTTTGTGGGGCCCTGTGTCGTCTCAACTTTGACCACCTTCCAATCCGCTGTTGGGAGGTGGGGGTTGCATCTTTGCAGCATTTTTAGGATGCGCTCCTGCTCCTTATGGCCCCATCTGGGAATGGGAGTCCCTCGAGCCATTCGTCTCTATGAGGGATGATTGTGTCGAAGGGAGTGTCTGTATACTCTCTTGGAACTTGGTAGTCTGTTTTTGAGGGGACGGTACTGCTATTTAATATGGCTGAGTGACCTATGCACTGTGTCACCCATTGATCTGAGTCTCTTAGACGTATTGCTGCTGCTTCTGCCCATTCCTTTCCTGTGAGTTCAAGGCTCTGTAGGCATAGGATGGCATTTAGCGCATCATTTGGGGTGGTGCGAAGAGCTCCGCTGATGCATAGGGCGGCAGTCCGCTGGACTTTGCCCAGTTGCTTGGTGATCGCCCTTTTTGATAGGGCCGGCCACCACACCGTAACTCCGTAGAGTAGTATTGGCGTAACTATAGCTTGATATATCCATTGGACTATGCTTGGATTCATACCCCATCTTAGCCCAATAGCTTTTTTGCATGTATAGAGGGCAGTCATTGCCTTCTTCACTCTGTCTTTGACATTCAGGTTCCAGCTAAGCTTCTTGTCAATTACCAACCCTAAGTAACTGGCACTGTCGCTAAAGGAGAGCCTGCATCCTTGTAGTATTGGAGGGTTGAGGGGCGGGACCTTGTATTTATTTGTGAATAATACGAGTTCCGTTTTTGAGGGATTTACTCCCAGACCGCGCGATTCCGTCCAATCCGACAGTTGCGCTAGCTTTGTGGACATTAAGTCGCACAGTGTTTGGGGGTATTTCCCCGAGACGATAATCGCAACGTCATCCGCATAGGCCACGACATTGCAGCCCCCCCCCCCCTCCAGGTCACATAGAATCTTGTTGACTGCTATGTTCCACAGAAGAGGAGACAGGACACCACCTTGCGGGGTGCCTCTGTTGACATACCTTGACTCGGCGGACGATCCCATCGATGATGTCACCGTCCTGCATGTGAGCAATTGATCAATGAGCATCACCAAGTGACGGTCCACCCCCAGGTCAGTCAGGGCTTCTGTAATGGCACCCGGTACAACGTTGTTGAAAGCTCCCTCAATATCGAGAAAGGCTATGAGTGAGTACTCTTTGTGATGCAGAGATTTCTCTACCACAGCGATCACTTCATGAAGAGCCGTTTCCGTGGACTTTCCTTTCCGGTAGGCATGCTGTGCGCCTGACAGCAACTGAGGGTGTATAGTTGTCCTCAGTTGCAGTCCGACGAGTCTCTCAAAGGTTTTGAGGAGGAAGGACGATAGGCTGATTGGTCTAAAGTCTTTTGCAGCTGAGTGCGAGGCTTTCCCAGCTTTGGGAATGAAGACTATCTTTGCCTTAAGCCATGTTCGCGGGATTGTACCCACAGCCAGTATCTTCCTGAAGATACCTTGTAGCCAGTTTATGGCCGTATCCCCGGCCTTCTGAAGTTGGGCCGGGATTACCTGGTCTGGGCCTGGCGATTTGAACGGGTTGAAGCTGTTTATTGCCCAGCTTATGTTACGTTTTGTGAGGATGTGATCCATCGAGGTTACCGGTTGTGCACCCTGGAAAATGTGTGTCTAGTAGAATGTGCAGGGACTCCTCACTGGAGTTAGTCCACGTGCCGTCATTCCTTTTAAGATACCCTACCGAGGGGTTAGTTTTTGAGAGAATCTTGCGAAGCCTTGCGGCCTCTGATGTTTCCTCAATTTCCGAGCAAAATTTTTGCAAAGAGGCCCTTTTTGCTTTCCTTGTTTCCTTTTTATATAGTGACAGACTGATTTTATAGTCTGCCCAGTGGCTCTCCTCGTTCGCGCTTTTGGCCCTGTTGAAGAGGGTCCTGCAGCTTTTACGTAGGATGTCTGTTTGTTTTGACCACCAGGGGGGTTTCTTTTTCCCCCTAGGTTTGCTAGAGGGGCATGCTGCCGCGAAGGCTTTGTTGCATGCCTCTGTAATAATTGGACGTTGACATGCAATGACTGCATCTAACAAGAGGCGATGCAATTACTGCACCGTCAAGTGGCCCGTGTGACACCAGCAGAAGGCTGTTACGCGCGGATCCCAGGCAAAACGCAGCCCTCCTCCCGCCCAACCGACCGAGGGGCGCTGCCGCATGACGCGCGGTGCGTAGCCGAACCAAACGCGAGCATGCAAGATATTAGACTAACCTTCGAGGAAAATTAGCACTAAACTTATTAAGAAATTAAGCATGCAATAAAATACAAAATACAAATACCACTACAATTACTAATTTCTAGAAAGGTGTGTAAGGATTAGTAATTTAATAAGAGGAAGAGAATTAGTGGAGGATATAATATGGTAGAGGGAATTATAATCCGAGCATAAGACCCTAAACGGTTCATGCAAGGAATAATTCGATCTACAAAGTGGAAGGAACAACGGTATAAAGTTTCTAGTCAGTCTAATAGGAATCGTGAAGTTTATGCGGCTCAACAGATCAGGGCTGTCTATGTCACCCCTGATCAAGTTGTGCATAAATATCACACCAAGCATTTTTCTACGGTTAACTAAGGATGGGAGGTTTACTAATAATAGTCTACTAGAGTAAGATGGGAGTCTTACACCCGCATCCCAGTTAAGGCCCCGCAGAGCAAAGAGTAAAAAGTTTTTTTGTACTGATTCTATACGGTCCTGGTGTACTTTGTACTGAGGGCACCATACACAGGAGCCGTATTCTAAGATCGGACGAACAAGCGAGGTATAGAGAGTCTTTGTTATATAGGGGTCGTCAAATTCCTTTGACCACCTCTTTATAAACCCAAGCACGCCCATGGCCTTATTTACCATGGTAGAAATGTGTTCGGAAAACTTTAACTTGGGATCTAACATAACACCCAGATCATCCACCAGGGTAATTCTCTCAAGAGAACCCCCAAATAGGGTGTAGGGAGCCAACAAAGGGTTAGAACGATGAAATGTCATAACTTTGCATTTCGAGGCATTAAGGTGTAACAAGTTTGCACAACACCATGACTGAAAGCTATTGAGATCGGATTGCAAGCGAGAATGAAATGAAATGTCCTTGTACTGGACACAGAGTTTAACATCATCCGCATACATAAGTACTCGAGAGTATGTTATTACTGAAGGCAAGTCATTAATAAAGAGTGTGAAGAGTAAGGGGCCTAGATGGCTGCCCTGTGGTACTCCCGAAGAAACCTTTACTGGTAAAGAGAGGGAGTTTTTGAAGAGGACTCTTTGAGACCTAGAACAAAGATAGCTAGAAATCCATCTCAGGAGGTTGGGCGGAAACCCTAAAAGGTCAAGTTTATGTGCTAAAAGGGAATGGTTTACAGAGTCGAATGCTTTACTAAAGTCGGTGTAAATAACATCCGTCTGTAAGTTACCTTGAAAGCCTTTAATAATGAAAGAGGTAAACTCTAACAAGTTCGTGGTGGTTGATCGCCGCCTTATAAATCCATGCTGAGTTGGAGATATAAGTGACTTGCAGAGATGTTGCAAGTGCGGAGTTAAAACCTTCTCAAACAATTTGGGAATAGCGGATAACTTTGCTATACCTCTATAATTTTTTGCGTCAGACTTGCTACCTTTTTTATGGAGAGGAATTATAAACGATTCCTTCCAGATTGAGGGGAAGCAAGAGGAATCAATGGACAGGGTGAATAGTTTAAGCAATGGTCCACACAGAGCCTCGGCGCAGTACCTGAGTACACAACCTGGAACCCCGTCTGGACCCGGTGAAAACACCGGCTTAACTAGTCGAAGATCTTGAAGTAGGGAATATTCATTTAACAAGGGACTGAAAATGCCGTTCGACCTCGGTAATCCGTATGGGTACGGGTGACCAGAGTAGCGTTCCTCAGAATAGGTGGTTTGGAAAAACTGGGCAAAAAGATCGGCAATTGCCTGATCATTATTTGCCGACGTATTACAAAATGATAGCGAGGATGGGTGTGCGGACGTTCTACGCTTACTGTTTACGAAGCAGTAAAACTGTTTAGGGTCCTGAGAAAAACGTATCCTGCAACGAGATAGGTAGTTCTTATAGCATTGAGCATTAAGAACTGAAAAGTTTGACCGAGCTATTACATAACGAGAGTGAGAAGTAGGAGAACCCACTTCTTGAAATTTTTTATAAAGTCTTGATTTTAAGTTTTTTAGACTGGATAACTCTTTGGTAAACCAAGGGGGTTTTCCAGATCTAATCGGACAAGAAAGCGGGACACAAGAATCAAAAAATGTGCCAAGAGCATTGTAAAAAATGTTTGTGCCTTTTGTGACATCAGTGCACAAGTACAAAGCGGACCAATCAAAATCCCTAATTAGGTTATTAAGCTTCGCAAACTCGGCTTTACGAAAGCAACGGACACGTTCAGGTAGTCTACTCGACCGATCCAATACAGTTGGTCCTATGTCTAGCGACACCTCGAAAGTAGGGTGGTAGGCGTCTTCAGGTATAGTGAGCGGAAGGGCTCGGGTTAACAACACTATGGTCGGATCCGATACAAAGCATAGATCAAGCAATCGACCCAAGGAATTTTTCACATGATTGACTTGAGACAGGGACAGGTCAAGCAAGCCGTCAACAAAGTCATGTCGTGACATGGGCACTAGGATACTAGACTCGTTTACCGAAGACCAAACAGTTCCTGGCAAGTTGAAGTCACCAAGAACTATCATACGATCTTTATCAGATAGCGAGGAAGCAACAGCGGTTAAAGCGGACAAGTGCTGCTCATAAATTGAAATATCCGAAGAAGGTGGGATATACGAGCAAGTAATGAATATAGCGAAAGCGGGAAGAATCAGTTTTACACACAGGAATTCCAGTTCCTGTTGAACTTGGACTGTGAAGTGTTCTGACGTGAAGTAAGAGTCCACTGCAATTAGAACCCCTCCTGCACGTCGAGACGAACGGTCCTTTCTAAAAGTTGTGTACCGACCTGCCAAAACCTCGGAACTAAGAATGTCCGGCTTTAACCAGGTTTCAGTAAACACAATAACGTGGGAAGCAAATGCAACACTATCCCGGAAAAGAATGCTGAGCTTACTACGCAAGCCTCTTACATTCTGATAGGTTACTAAAAGAGAAGTTAGTTTTTTGGAAAGGTTGGAGCAAGATGGGAAGTTGAGGAAGAGGAAGTTGAGGTTGAGGGTGGCACGCTGGAAAGATTTGGAAGCGATATGGGGGGCCTATTCTTCTTCTTAGCCTTAAACTCTTTCACCACCAAATGCTCCGGCCAAAATTTGGTGGAGCAAATGGTGTCAAATTGAGTTGGGGAGATGCTTATCCTAAACGACGCTATCTCCCTGGCATAAGAGAAGTTAAATTTCTCCACCTTTAAACCCACGGCTTTTATTTTGCTTTGAATGAAAGCAGTTACATCATTAGATGTGAGGTCAGGGGCCAGCCGTGAAACAAAAACTTGTCGTTTTGGTGGGACTCCCACCAGTGGTTTAGTCACCGCAGGTCTAGTACCTGTGGTGGCAATATCCGGAGGTCCGGAACGTCTATTTACTGGTGGGATCGGGATAGACGGGACAACTAGTGAACTTGCGGACACCACAGACACGGACGCAGCAGACGTACTTGGCTGCACATTCTCCGAGGCGATGAATTCGGCTACCGAATCTGCATCGCCAGCAGCTTTCGTTGCCTTTGGAGTGGCAAACGAGATCAACTGCTGTACACTTGGAGTGGTCGGAGTCAATTTTTCGGCGGCGCACGGCTGAGTGACGGTTGGCACTTGCAGGTCCCGCGGAGTGACCTTTTTGCGCCTCGGAGACTCATTCAGCAGTTTTAAACCGCTAAACTGAGCCTCCATGGCTAGGAGCCGATCGTATTGGTTTTTGAAACCAACGGTCAGCTCCTTAAAGCCACTCCGCGTCTGCCTCATGAAAGCCACCATGTCTTTCTCCACCGCACGGCATGCCTCGCAACTGTAATGCAAGCCATTACGTTTGGCTATGGCATCGCTCACGAGGCCAGAAAATCCCGCGCATTTTGCGTGGACTACGCTGTCGCAGAGCCAGCAGGGGACATTTGGCTGATCGTGAGTGATCTGCTTCTTGCAGGTTTTTTTGGCGCAGACCACAGCGAATTCCATTTTATTTTTATTATTCAAATATTTTATTAAAATCAAAAAAATTAAAAATTTCCAAAACAAATTGGTATCAGACCAATGTGCCAGACAACGCTCAAAGCGGAATTGGTAAGAAAAAAAAAGAGAGCAGAGTGGAGAGCGGTTATAGCGAGAGCTACTAGACAGAGAGCGCTATTGCTCAGAAAGTTGAAAGAGCGAGAGAGAAAGAACAGTTATTGAGGTTGAGGTGATAGCGAGAGAGTGATAAGACAACAAAAGCTACCAGACGAGAGCGGACTGCAATGCAATACTCACTCACTGCAACAACACAACACAACACAAGCCGACGCCGAAAAATAAAAAGTTAAATAATATTTTAACACAAATCAAAAGGCATGCACTCGCGTAAATGAATAGGTTTCCAGATTGTTGTCTGGTTAGAAAGAATATTTAGAATTTAATTAGGAAAACTCCGGCTGTTTATTCGAAACAAAAGGAAAAATGCGGAGCGCAAAACAAAAACACGTCTGATCACTACGAAAGAGAACGAATTCCTGTGAACCTGTTCACTGGGCGATCTAGGTCGTCTTTTGTGTCAGGGCATGATGGTGCTTTGTAGGGGAGTAAGTCCTCCAGGGCTGAGCTATATTTTTCCCAGTTGGCTTTCCTGGGATTAATATAGTCCTTAGGTTTCGGACACTCGAGGGATAGTGTGGTCTCGATGTATCTGTGGTCAGAGAATGAGTGGTCATCAAGGACTTGCCAACTCTTGACTATGTCTAACAGGTTGGAAGACACTAGGGTGATGTCAATAACCTCCTGTCGATTTTTAATTATAAAAGTGGGGTCGTTGCCCCGATTACAAATAAATAGATTTGAGTTAAGGATGAAGCTGAAAAGTGACTCACCCCTTACATTTGTGTTCGAGCTCCCCCATTGAGTGTGGTGAGCGTTGGCATCGCAACCTATTAATAGGTCTATGTCCGACCTCTCGCTGTCGCTGGCTAGTTTGCGAACAAGGTCGTTGGGAGGATCGTTTCCCTCATGGGCCATGTAGGACGACATCAGCCTTAGATTTGTCCCTTTCAGCTCTAGGCTTGCCGCCGTGTTGTCGCTATCGCTATAATTATGGAGCAGAAAGATATTAAGGTGCTTTCTGGCGAGAATGCAGGTGCGGGTTTTACCTTCATGTTGAGCTACAATTATCTTATACTCCTTCGACCCTAGTCCACAAACCTTGTCTCCCACTATCCAAGGTTCCTGGATCAGGGCTACGTCTGCTCCGCTCTCTTCGAGGCGGAGTATAAGAGCAGCGGATGCTGCTTTACAGTGGTGGAGATTGATCTGAAGGAGCCTCAGGGACATCCTTAGTGTTCTCCACCACTGTAATGTCGGCATCCGGATCGTCCTCGACTTCCTCGTGGCAACACATCGCCTCGAAGTTGCATCTCAGCGTGCCATCGGTGGAGTAGCCCTCTGGGTCTATCTCTGTGTGATCGTCGGGTGCTTCGAACTCCGAGGCAGCGTCCTGCTCGACTGGCTTGTCGACAGGACGTGCCTCGGCCGCCGCATCCGACTTGTAGACCTTTACGGTCACAGAGCTGAACCCAAATTGAGCTCGGCTTTGGCAGCCTCAATCGGGGCCAGCGACTCTTTGTTGAGGACGACCACCGCCTGGTTTGTGGGGCCCTGTGTCGTCTCAACTTTGACCACCTTCCAATCCGCTGTTGGGAGGTGGGGGTTGCATCTTTGCAGCATTTTTAGGATGCGCTCCGGCTCCGGCTGGAGGCGGGCACCCAGACTCTCGCCCTTGGTCTACTGGGCACTTCGCTCCAGTCTACAGCGACGAGCTTCGCCCCTGGGTAGACTTCCCCGACTTGCGCTACCGCTGCTTTGTACAGCTGTACGGAGCGCTCATCTTCACAGGCTACGATTTTTATGCAGCCCTGGTACCAGCCCATGTCTCTGCAGACGGGGGGGGGGGGGGGCCCAGGCTGCTTTTCCAGCAGCTTGAAGCAGCGGTCGGCCAGTGCCGCTTCCACCCACTTCCACTGGTTCCTAGGGATCCGGGAGTCCACGCTGCCTTTGTCCAGGACGCCAATCAGCGTCCTTTCTCTGGCAATCTGCGCGAACGATGCGTTAGGCAGCACTCTGGAGCGCTTCGGTGTCGGCCCCGGAGTCTCCTGGGAGCGCTGCCTTTTTTGCTGAGGGGCTTCCTTCTTCGGTGCTTCCTTGCCAAAGTTCGGCAGCACCTTCGAGGCCCACTCAACCTTCTTAATCCATTTGTCCGTCGGGCTGGACATCTGGCTTGCGTTCTGCCGACGGAGTATGTTGCCAGCACTCCTTCTATCGGCATATGTAAAAGATTTGGCTTTGACACTAGTAGATGGTGACTCATCACCCGCCACTTTACCAGCAGGCAGAGCAGCCGCAGGATTGCATAGCCACTCTGCCAAGGTATCGGTTTTGGGAGCCAATTCACCACCCACCCCGACACCGGGATGGGACCCCTTTGGGCTCTCCCTAGCATCTTCCGCCGCGCAGGTTTTCCCTGCTGATTTCCGGGTCGGGCCAGGCCTTTGGGCCGCTGCCTTCCCCTGTTTGGGATTGCTCCCTGTTAGCATTTGGGGAGTGCCAGACTCATTTTGTTTGTTTTTAAATTCTTCCATTCTTTTCCCATGAGCTGCAGAGAAGGGGTACGGTCCGTCCGGGCAGAGATCCACGTTGCCCGGATAAGGCATACTTAGAACAGGGGGCTGCCAAGTCCCTGAGCTCTCCGTTAACGACTGGGCTAGTTTTATATATACCGGGCCCCCAGCCAGGCTGACTCTCGGCACGGGTCGAATAACACTCTTAGTCCGGCCCGGTGTGAGCTGAATGTGGGGGGTTGGGATGTGGGTAGGTAGTGTGTAGGGATAGGGAAGTGTGTGAGCTACCCTGCAGTACCAGCATTGAGCGATGACGAATGTCATCTACAATGTCATCGAGGCGTTGACGCCAGCCAAATCGAACCCTTTGTTTTTTCTTTTGTTTCTTTCTTTTCCGCGCGTGCCGAACGTAATTCGGTTCTGCCGACCGTGCGCAGTAGCAGAGAACTTCGTTTTATATGTTCGTTTTCTTTGCGCCTGCGTCGACAGAACTCTTTTGCTTTGTGCTTTTTGCTAATTGCAATTGTCAGACGGAGTTCTAAAAAGTGATTATTAATCTGGAGTTTTAATAAGTGATTATTAATTATTAATCTGCGATTATTATTATTATCAGGTAAGTGCAGTTTTGAATTAAATAATATGTGTTGTGCGCGTGTTAAATAAAAAAAATCTCAATTGTATAAAAAGTTAAATTTATGGAAAAACGGTGTTCAAATTATATTAATGTTTCGCTGCATTCACATTATATTTCTTTATTCTTCTCTTATGCTCGGGAATAAAAGAAGAATAAAGAAATAGAATATAAATCCGTATAATCTGCGGTGGGCATGAAATTGCAATTTTTGAGCAGTCCAGCAGCAAAACAAACAACAAAAAGTAACCCTTATTTGTGCGGCTTGGCTCGCTTATTATGTGCATGATATTTATGTAGAAATCATGCACTTAATAAGTGATGATTTTTTGGCTTAAATCATCGCTTATAAAATGCATGATTTTTAGGTAAAAATCATCGCTTATTATGTGCATGATATTTAGGCAAAAATCATGCATTTAATAAGCGATGATTTAAGCCAAAAAATCATCACTTATTAAGTGCATGATTTTTTCCGAAAAATCATCGCTTATTAAATGCATGATTTTTCGGCAATGCTCGATGACAATGTCATCGATTATGCCCTAGGACATCTCCATGTTAATGTCATCAGCTCAGCGTATGGCCGGTCATCAACTATGTCATCGGGGGTAGTGACGCTGTCATCGACGTGTCAGCAGCTGAGTCATTAATGACCGGTACTGCAGGGTACTTATACGAGGCGGCACCACAAGTCGCGATCCCGGCGGACGTCACTGGCTTTTCAGAACCAAAACCCAACCACAACGACGCAGCAGCAGCCAAAACGAGAGAGGAATACACCAAGAATCGAAATCCAACGGCACCGACACAGCAACGGCGAGGAATACACTAAGAACCGAAACCTAACGGCACCAACACAGAAACGGGGAGGAATACACCAAGAAACAAAACCCAACAACAACAACGCAGCGGAAGCCAAAGAGGGAGACGGCCGAAGACGAGAAGCGCCGAAAAGATAAGCCGCCAGCGTCGACGCAGCAACGAAGCGCTGAAACAGTAAGCCCACAGCAGCAAGGGCAGAAGAGAAACGCGGAAAACTAAAGCGAAGTAACGACGCGGCAGCAGCGAGAAAGAGAAACAAAAGTCACCGGCGCAGCGTAGACGCCGAACGACGGCGCCAGCCCTCTGTCGCCGCGAGAATGACGACGCTGGCCGCCCACGCTGGCGCTGGATCGAGAGAGTTCTAAGGCTGGAGAAGAAAAACGTGGATTAAGGGATTCGATTGGGAGCAGTCGTAGGAGTCGGACGTGTTCGCGGAAAAATTCGAGTGTCTTAGAAAAGGTAAAAACACGGGGCGGCCCGGATCCACGCCAACGCTATCAGTGACACGGGGAAGATCCTGCATCGACTCTGTGCTTACGGGGAGATGACCCTGCATCGATACTACACTTACGGAGAGGAGATCCTGCATCTACGCTGCACCCACGGGGAAGAGGAGGTTTTCGACGAATACAAGCGTGGGAGTTCAGGGGTAAGCGAGTCTCTAGACGTGTATACGGGCTGCTGAGCGGTGCGATAGGTAGGGAACCAAGAAAGAATAAAGTGAAAAGTAACGAATATAACAGAAACATAGCACGACCACCAACAATCTATACACTAGGGCACCTGGAGGCCCGAGGCTTCATCTTCTCTGCCCTTCCTCCCGCTTCTTGCCCGAGTCTGTGTGATTCCATCCAGTAGTTCGTAGCCCGACAGGATCCTGAGGCCGCTGTCCGGCGATTGCCTAGGCGTTCTCGGTGATACCTGTTGGCGTTCCCTCCGCATGATTCCATCCAGTAGTTTGTGACCCCGCAGGGTCCCGAGGCCGCTATCCGACGATCGTCTAAGCGCCCCCGGTGACTCCTGTTGGCGTCTCGCTTGATCCCCGTAGTTCCCTGGGTCCCGAAGGGGCTGTCCGGCGATTGCCTAAGCCCTCTCGGCGATACCTGCCCTGTATGATAAAGATTTTCGCAGTAATGTTTAGCCCGATGTGTCCCGTGCGATTGCCCGGCGATTGCCTAAGCGCTCTCGGCGATACGCGTCGGTATTCTCGTACTCATAGTAATTCTTAGTTCGACAGTGTCCCGTAAGTGCTATCCGGCGATTGTCTAGGCTCCCTCGGCGATGCTCGTCGATATCCCTGATCCTCGTAGTAATTCTTAGGCCGACAGGGTCCCGTAAGTACCGTCCGGCGATAGCCTAGGTACTCTCGGCGATACTTGTCGGTATCCCCGCATAGCAAAGTTCCCCTTTCTGCGTCGTATTAATTCTTAGGCCGACAGGGTCCTGCAAGTGCCGTCCGGCGATAGCCTAGGCACTCTCGGTGATACTTGCCGGTATTTCCGCATAGCAAAGTCCCCCTTCCGCGTCGTAGTAATTCTTAGGCCGACAGGGTCCCGTAAGTACCGTCCGGCGATAGCCTAGGTACTCTCGGCGATACTTGTCGGTATTTCCGCATAGCCAAGTCCCCCTTCCGCATCGTAGTAATTCTTAGGCCGACCGGGTCCCGTTAGTACCGTCCGGCGATAGCCTAGGTACTCTCGGCGATACTTGTCGGTATCCCCGCATAGCAAAGTTCCCCTTTCTGCGTCGTATTAATTCTTAGGCCGACAGGGTCCTGCAAGTGCCGTCCGGCGATAGCCTAGGCACTCTCGGTGATACTTGCCGGTATTTCCGCATAGCAAAGTCCCCCTTCCGCGTCGTAGTAATTCTTAGGCCGACAGGGTCCCGGAAGTACCGTCCGGCGATAGCCTAGGTACTCTCGGCGATACTTGTCGGTATTTCCGCATAGCCAAGTCCCCCTTCCGCATCGTAGTAATTCTTAGGCCGACCGGGTCCCGTTAGTACCGTCCGGCGATAGCCTAGGTACTCTCGGCGATACTTGTCGGTATTCCCGCATAGCAAAGCCCCCCTTTCCGCTTCGTAGTAACTCTCAGGCCGGCAGGGTCCCGGCGACATCTGTCGGTATTATCGCATAGTAAAGACCTCCGTATTGATCCTGAGTTCGTTGGGGTTCTGAAGGCGCTATTCGGCGATAACCGGAGTGCTCTCGGTGGAACCAACTGCCACGTCCCACGATACGATCGCTCCCGTCCGCGGGACTGCTGCCCCGTCCCCCATCGTCTGTCCGAAATACGGAGTCCCGGCAAATTATAAATATTACTGTAATTTCGACCCTGGAGTAGACTGAGATATGTACCCCAGCCCAGGATCGCTTCCTTACAAAGTGGATGTGTGTAACGTCCAGAAGGAATCGTTTCCGACCCCATAAAGTATATATATTCTTGATCAGCATCAATAACCGAGTCGATTGAGCCTTGTCTGTCTGTCCTTCTGTCCGTCCGTCCGTCCCCTTCAGCGCCTAGTGCTCAAAGACAATAAGAGCTAGAGCAACGATGTTTTGGATCCAGACTTCTGTGATATGTCACTGCTACAAAAATATTTCAAAATTTCGCCACACCCCCTTCTGCTCCCGCAAAGGACGAAAATCTGGGGCATCTACAAATCTCAGAGACTATTAAGGCTAGAGTAACCAAATTTGGTACACACACTCCTTTAAGATGTTACTATAAAACGTATATCTCAAAATTTCGCTACCCCCTTCCGCCCCCACAAAGGACGAAAATCTGTCGCATCCACAATATTGCAGATTCGAGAAAACTAAAAACGCAGCAGCATAGATAACGACCATATCTATTAGATTGCTGAATCTGGATTAGATCAGATAATTTTTGTAGCCAAAAGGAACAAATTAATTTGCACTGGCTACGCAGTGCCCGACGTCACGCTGAGACTGATTTTCTGTCTCTCTCGCACGCACTCTTTGTCGTGTCGTTTAATATTAGCGGCGTCTGCCGGAGGAGAGCCATACTGACTTAGTATCGGATATAACTGTAGAGTTGCGGTGTCCGCAGCAACTCACAACGTTCCCCCTCGTTTATTTCTGGCTTTATTATTTTCTAGCCTAGTTTCTAGTCTAAACTTTATTTCTTTTGCATAGTCATCTATGTTATATAATGGGTCTATTCTAGTTACTTGATTAAAATCTATAAACTGTCTTGGTAATCTGCCAAAGACTAGCTCATATGGACAATATTCATGCGATGCCGAGGGGTTGTGTTGAAACAATAAGTAAAATATTGTATCCAAACATCCCAATCGGTTTTGTCTGCAGATATGTATGAACGAACGTATTCATTGAATGTTCTATGACTTCGTTCTATTGTCCCTAAGGTCTGGTGGTGGTGTGCAGTGGACGTTATGTTGTCTATCTTAAGATATTTGCACAAATCATTTATGATTGAATTCTTATATTCTGTTCCCATGTCCGTAATCAACGTCTTCATCGGACCGTACTTCAGAATAAAGTTTTCAAATATTGCTTTGGCAACGGTTGTTGCGCTTTTATTTGGAATTGGTATGGATACTAAATACTTTGTTAAATCGCATATTAGCGTAACTGCATATTCATTGCCATTTTCTGAGCATGGTAGTGGACCTATAGTATCCACTATCACTCTATCAAAAGCCATGGTTGGTGTTTCCGTTAGTGTCATTGGGGTCCTAATATGAGTTGTTATTTTAGATTTTTGTCATTTTTGACATTTACGTATGTATCCTCTGATATGACGAGTCATGTTTTTCCAATAGTAATGTCTTTTTATTTTCGCTAACGTTTTCGAAATGCCATTATGACCTCCTTGAGTTGGATCGTCGTGAAATTTAGACAGTATCGCTTCTTGATCTTTTTATACCCGATACTCAAAATGAGTATTGGGGTATATTAGATTTGTGGTATAGGTGGATGTGTGTAACGTCCAGAAGGAATCGTTTCCGACCCCATAAAGTATATATATTCTTGATCAGCATCAATAGCCGAGTCGATTGAGCCATGTCTGTCTGTCCGTCCGTCCGTCTGTCCGTCTGTCCGTCCCCTTCAGCGCATTGTGCTGAAAGACTATAAGAGCTAGAGGAACGATGTTTTGGATCCAGTCTTCTGTGATATGTCACTGCTACAAAATATTTCAAAACTTCGCCCGGCCCACTTCCGCCCCACAAAGGATGAAAATCTGTGGCATCCACATTTTTAAGGATACGATAAAACCAAAAACGCAGAATCGTAGAAGATAACTATATCTTCTAGAGTGCAAAATCTGAACCAGATCGTGTAATTATTACAGCCAGAATCACGAAAACAATTTCACTCTTTCTCGCTCTGTCTCACTCTAACACAGGTTTCATAGTCGGTTTTGCCAATTGCAAAATATGAGTTCAAGGATCTCAGAACCCATAAGAGCTAGAGCAACCAAATTTGGTATCCACACTCCTGTGATATCGGACCTTGACCGTTTCGTGTCAAAATTTCGCCGCACCCGCTTCCGCCCCCGCAAAGGACGAAAATCTGGGGCAACCACAAATCTCAGAGACTATTAAGGCTAGAGTAACCAAATTTGGTATCCGCACTCCTGTTAGATCTCACTATAAAATGTATATCTCAGAATTTCGCCCCACCCCCATCCGCCCCCACAAAAGACGAAAATCTGTTGCATCCACAATATTGCAGATTCGAGAAAACTAAAAACCCAGAATCATAGAGAATGACCATATCTATCCGTTTGCTGAATTTGGTTCAGATCGGATCATTTTTATAGACAAAAGGAACAAATCAATTTGCAGTGGCTACGCAGCGCCCGCCGTCACGCTCAGACTGATTTTCTGTCTCTCTCGCACGCACGCTTTGTCGTGTCGTTTAATATTAGCGGCGTCTGCCGGAGGAGAGCCATACTGACTAAGTATCGGGTATAACTGTAGAGTTGTGGTGTCCGCAGCAACTCACAGCGTTCCCCCTCGTTTATTTTCTATTTGGGTCACCTGCTTGAGTAGCGCTACTCGTAATGATTTTTATATTTTATTGCCCATGTTCTTAAAAGATTCAATTGAACTTAATTCAAAGATCTTTTCGCTCGGTGCCATTTTGATCTGGCTGATCGCAAGTATACCGGCTTGCATTTCAAGCCTTTGGAAGAACTGACCTAAGTCAAGGGTTCCATTGGTATACAGATCGCTAACATCAATTCTTGCTACAACTTTTCTTCCATGTTTCAAAAAACATATCTGATTTTGTATGTGCAAGGCCACTACTTTTCGTACTTCGTCATTACAAATAACTTCATATACTTTGGGCTTAGAAGCGTTGTCAAGAGTTTGCATAGGCAAATCTTCTTGTACATTTCCTGCGCAGGAATTTTTCTGTCTATTTTTTTTGCCTGGTAGTGACTTTCATAACTTTATTGTGCATGTCTTTTAGGTCGGATATGGTAATCCTGGATAGGGCGTCTGCCACGAAATTGTCTTTACCCTTGAGATATTCGACTGTGAAATAAAATTCTTCTAGATCTAATCTCATTCTGGTTAGTTTTGAACTTGGATTTGTCATTGAAAACAAATAAGTTAGTGGTCTGTGGTCTGTCTTTACTGTAAAATGTTTTCCATAAATATATGGTCTGTAATGTGTAATTAATGTAGTAGTTTTGTTGCTTTCACCTTTGGTGAATGAGCGTGAAGCATATGCAACTGGGAGATGTTTATCTCCATATTTTTGTGTTAGAACAGCTCCACATGCGTGTTTACTTGCATCTGTCATTATGCAAAATTCTTTATTGAAATCTGGATATTTTAATAATGTGGGTTTAATTAAAGCCTTTTTTAAGTAATCGAATGCATTTTGGCATTCATCTGTCCATTGAAAGGTGACATTCTTTTTACATAATCGAGTTATGTGCCGTGAATAGTCGGCGAAATTTTTTATGAAACGTCTATAGTAATTGCAAAATGCAACGAATCTTCTAGCGCTATCTGCGTCTGTACGGACTGGATATTTTTCAATGACATCATATTTTTATCGTCGGGCAAAATGCCTTGATCAGTGCACTTGTGGCCTAGAAAAGTCACTTCGTGCATGAAGAAAGCGCATTTTTCTGGATGTAGCTTAAGGTTGTTTTTCCTACACAAATCAAAAACGTCTGTTAAGTTTTAAATCATGTGGTTTTCGGAACAACCGATGACTATTAGGTCATCCATATACAAGAATGCTTGTGAAGTATTAAGTCCAGAAAAAGCAATTGTCATCATTCTTTGAAAGGAATTTGGCGCTATGTTAAGACCATAAGGTAGTCTAGTGAATTGGTACGAGCCATTGCTCATTGAAAAGGACGTTAAATTTCTAGAGTGTTGTTTCAGCTCTATTGATGAAATCCAGACTGAAAAATTAGAAGAGTTTTTCTAATCAGTTACCGAAAACTTTGCGTGGCTGTAATTTAAATTATTTATTTGGCGGGGCGAAAAACTTGATACGCTCGATCTATTTCAAGGTTGGCGAACAACTATATTTTCTTCACAATTCAAATCTCTTACTCTAGCTATCCTACGGTGGCAAAGCGGGGCGAATTCGCCAAGAGCGAGAGAGCGAGCTTTTATTGCGCTCCCGCTTTGCCCTAGCCTAACTTACACTAGACTTCATAATTCATAATTCCATCTATAACTAATAATTGGGGCCATGGATGGAAGGTCACGCAACACCGGCCCCGTTGAACGCCTGCATCGGCTTCAACACATTGGGAGCGGCGCTAATTTGTGTATGGGCCGCCGAAAAACCGCTCCAGTGCTAGTCCTTATTTCGACGACCCTGACCATGCCGTCCTCTCCTGCGTGCGTGGCTATGACCTTCCCTACGAGCCACTCCTGAGGCGGCAGATTGTCCTCGGCCACGATGACGAGGTCTCCTTCCTCGAGGTTCGGTTGCTGCTGGTGCCATTTGCCCCGAATTTGCAGCCCCAGGACATATTCGCGGGACCATCGCTGCCAAAACGCTTGCCTGACTGACGAGACAAGTCGCCATCGCCGCAAGCAACTGAGACTCGCTTGTTCCGGAGTCCGCAGTGCTGGGGGGGCGATGAGGGACCCGCCTGTCAGCAGGTGCCCGGGTGTTAGGGCCTCGCCGTCGCTTGGATCTTGGCTGATGGCTCCCAGCGGCCTCGAGTTCAATATGGCCTCGATGCCGACGAGGACTGTGGCGAGCTCTTCGGCGGTTAGGAGCGCGCTGCCTACCGCCCGTAGGAGTAGGCTCTTGGCAGTTTTTACACCTGCCTCCCATAGCCCTCCCATGTGAGGAGCTCGCGGCGGTATGAACGCAAATTCGCATCCGTTCTTTGACGCGAAGTCGCGAATTGCGTCTCCTTGCTCCTTGAGCCTGATCCGCAGAGCGCTGAGATGGCGGCTCGCTCCGACGAAGTTCGTCCCGTTGTCGCAATGAACGACTTGGGGATATCCTCGGCGCCCGACGAACCTTTGAAAAGCCAACAAAAAACAATCAGTGGTTAGATCGGAAACTATTTCTAGGTGAACCGCCTTGGACGCAAAACAAACAAAAAGCGCAATGTATGACTTGTATGGGGGCCTTCCGCGAATTTTCAATGTCGTGTGCACTGGTCCACAAAAATCAACGCCGCAAATTGAAAATGGGCGGAGAGCACGGAGTCGATCTGCGGGTAAATTCCCCATGAGTTGCGTCAGCAATCGAGGCTTGCATTTAAAACAGCGCATACATGATCGAACTGTCTGACGGCAGACCTCCTGAGCGTTCACTATCCACATGCTCTGTCGAAGGATGCTCACAAGTGCTCGTGGGCCGACATGAAAATTCGAATGGTGCAGATGACGAATATAGCTTCGCACGAATTGCGAGCGCTTAGTCAAAAGCAGAGGAAACTTGGCATCGTATGATATAGGAGCTTTAGCTAGTCGCCCCCCCACTCGCAACAACGAAAAGTTACACCAAGTCCCTGTGTCTTCATGGATGAATGGGTTCAATCGCTGAAGACTAGGACCAATTGTAGATCCTTTCCTAACCTTTTCGATTTCTCCTTGATACTCGTGATGCTGGACGATTTCGACAATTTTATAAAAGGCTTCATTGTATTCGGTCGGTGAGATAGTTTTTTCGAATTTTAGGCTTGGGTCTTTACATTTTCTTATAAAGCGGAACACATACACAAACACTCTAAGCAGTTTGAGGTGTGACGAGAATCCCTCGATGACATCTAACAGCTCCGAACTTCGCACAGCCGCGGTCAGCCCGACCGCAGTCTTCCTCTTTTCCAGCTGAAGATCATCGGAGTGTTCGAAATGAGCGTTCTTGGGCCAGTTTTCTTCTTCCTCTTTCAGAAATGATGGTCCTTCGAACCAAATTGACACGTTTAATAGGGGCTTGATTCTGTGACAGAGATCTGCGAGAAGGTGAGCGGCACATAACTCAAGCCTTGGGAGCGTTTTGGTCTTGAGCGGCGCTACTTTGGATTTCGAAGTCAACAATGATACTTTTAAACCTTCTGCAGTTCTGCTACGTATATAGACGCACGCTCCATACGCTCTCATGGAGGCGTCAGCAAAGGCATGTATTTGAACCGGTGACATCGGATCGGAATACACAAACCGAGATATGGATATGTCTTCCAATTGAGATAGTGTATTTTTCAACTTATTCCACGCTGTATCCAAATGCAGCGGGATCGACTCATCCCAATCTAGTTTGTTAAGCCAAAGCTCCTGCAATAGGATCTTGCCTTTTATAACGATAGGACTTAATAAACCAAGGGGGTCAAACAACTTTGATGTCACCGATAGTATGTTCCGTTTTGTCGCTCGGAGACCCATAACTGAATTGTCAATTTTGAACTTAAAGGCATCGTCAGTAGGTAACCATGAGATTCCTAACGCCTTTGTCGACTCTGAATCCGAGATTGTTATGGGTTTGGCTGTGCTCTCAGATGCGGTGATCTCGGGTGAGTTTGAAAACCACTTAGTCAACTCAAACCCTGCGGTCTGAAGAACCTGAGACACTTCGGACTTAATTGCCCTTAGCTCCTCTACGCATGCAGCACCAGTCAACAAGTCATCGACGTAAAAGTCGGACCCAATAACGTTAGCAGCTCTAGGGAATGAGAGCTTCGCAGACTCACTCAACCTTTTCAAACACCGGATAGCTAAGAATGGGGCTGGTCCAGTCCCATAGGTTACAGTGTTGAGCTTGTATAATCTCAAGGATTCAGAAGGGTCTCTTCTCCACACTATGAGCTGAAACTGCCGATCCGCTTCGTTCACCATCACTTGGAGATACATCTTTTTAACATCAGCAGTCAGGGCAAACCTGTGCAGACGGAAACGGAGCAGTGTCGAGTATAATTCCTCTTGAATGGTAGGTCCCACCATCAGAATGTCATTTAAGGCCACCTGTGAGGACGTCTTGGACGAAGCATCGAAGACGACTCGGAGCTTGGTAGACATACTTTGGGGCCTCAGAACACACTGATGAGGGATTACGTAGTGTGGAGTAGACGGAATCGTATTGTCAGTAGGAGACATATGACCTAAGGAGAGGTACTCTTCCATGAATTCCAAGTACATTTTCTTCAACTCAGGGTCACGATGCAATCGTCTTTCAAGCGACAAAAACCGCCGTTTCGCAACCTCAAAGGAGTTGCCTAAACAATTTGGATTTGATTTAAACGGGAGCCTTACTTCGAACCGACCTGATGATAGTACCTGAGTCGTCTTACGATAGTGTTCTTCACATAGCTTGTGCTCAGGTGTGGCAATTTTCTTGGTAGATGGCATTTCTTCCAGTGACCAAAACTTTTTCAAGGTCCTATCGATGGATACTAGCAACTCTTCACTGCAACTCAAACTGTTTGTAATTTGAGGAGCAGAACTCCTGGAAACATATTTTCCCGACACAACCCAACCAAGAAGGGTTTTCTGAAGAGTTGGAAAGTCAGGACCTTGTTTAATTTGACCAACAGCTAATAATTCAAAGAACGATTCTGCTCCAATTAACATATCTATTCTTTGTGGCTTGTAGAAATAAGGGTCTGCCAGTGGTAGGTTCTCTGGGATTCGCCAGTCAGTCACATTCACTGACTGGTCAGGGTGATAACCTGAAATTGATTTCAGGATCCAAAAATCAAAGGCGAACTCACTACCATTTATTCGCGACTTCACCACTGTGTGTATTTTATCCTTTACTTGAGAATTAGATTCACCAATTCCAAGCAAGTTAATACAGGACTCCTCTCTACGGATCTGTAAGCGATTAGCGAGGTCCTCGGTAATGAAATTTGTTTGTGATCCAGAGTCGAGCAGAGCTCTGGCCAGAATGTGTTCACCGCTCTTAGTTCGGACGCTTACGATCGACGTAGCCAGAATTACCCTGTCCAACGCTGTCGCATGCAAAACATGTGACGTGGAAGGTTGATTTTGATTTGATGGAGGAGAAGGACTCTCTTGGGGTGGTGGCAACGCGAGACTATTAGCCGACACTGTGTATCGATGCAATAATGTATGATGTGAGCGGCTGCACACTCGACATTTATTGGCTTTGCATTTTACAACAGCGTGGCCTTTTCGCAGACAATTAATGCATAGGGATGCCGACTTAGCAAACTCAAACCTTTGCATCACCGAGAGACGCGAAAATGAAGGGCAATTTGACACTACATGGTCTCCTGAATTGCAGTAGCTACAAGTTTGCTGAGTTCTACTGTTGGTGGAAGTGGAAGAACAAGCAAATGAACTGCGATTATTTTGCTTGCTTGGCATGACTTTGTCTTGCCTTGGCTTGGTCGATTCTTCAGCAGACAGATGCTGGTATCGACGATTCAAGACTTTCTCAAAGTCGGACCAAAGCGGCAACTTCTCATAAGTAAGCTGTTCATCCCACTTTTGTTTCGTCACTGGGTCGACTCTGTTTAAAACGAGATGAATGAGCATTGCATTCGAAATTGTTGTATCATCTCCGATTGACAGTAACGATCCGTAAATCGACGAAACAGTATCGATTAGAGTTCTTAGAGATGATGCAGATTGATGCGACATTCTCGGCAGATTGAACAATGTGGAAATATTATTCGTGAAAATCAAATAATCGTTGTCATACACTCGTTTTAGGCCAGCCATGGCCTTTTCATAATTTGCCTCGGTGACTTGGAACGCCTTTATTGTTCCTAATGCTTCATCAGAGAGGCACGAAATCAAATGATTAAATTTTTCGATCACCGGTATGCTGTTGTCGCTATGGACTAGAGTCTCAAAAAGGCTAATGAAATTTTTGAATTCCGAGTGTTTACCACTAAATTTGGGTAATGCCAATTTCGGAAGTCTAGCATGAGTTGGGGCTGAAGAAGACACTGGCTTCGTCTCGCTTGCTGCATCAAAGGCGGCGATAAGCGACATTATCTTTCCTTTGGTGACAATTATCAGCTCTTCCAACTCGGCTGCATATGATTCATCACCTGTTATATCCTCGATTTGCTCCTGCAAATGGTTAGCCTTTTCAATTGAAGCATTCAAACAATCTAATCTACATTGTAATTCCGGTAATTGCAAAGGAATCGACCCTTGATCTAATCGATCCTCTAAGCGGCGAATGCTTTTTACTCTACTTTTGAGCTTAATCTTTAAGTCTTCAAGAGTGGGTTTACTTTTTTCTGCCATAATGGTTGTGTTTTTATTTATTTATTTATTATTATTTTTTTTTTTTTTTAATTTTAAATTTTTGAACGAGAACGATAATCGAAAACGAATTTTAATTGAATGTCGAGGCACGAGGTATCAAGGGAAAGAGTTGTTGCAAGTAACAGCCGAAAACAATATACCCGTTAGATACAGGGTAGCGCGTCACTTGGCAAGTAACAGCCGAAAACAATATACCCGTTGGATGCAGGGTAGCGCGTCACTTGGCAAGTAACAGCCGAAAACAATATACCCGTCTGTGCCTAGAATTGAAGGCGATGTGCAATGTTTTCAGCACAAGACACCTCAAAGAGAGATCTGAATGTCTTTTGCTCAGCCTTCAATTTTCTGCACAAATACCTCTGATTCCTCTTTTGGATCTTTGAATCCAACTGCTACTTTCCTGTCTTTTTCGCAGGGCATCCCTCGGCGGTAGCAGAATTTGCACAAAAAATTATTGTTTGCGCGACCGACGCGATGATATTTTACAAAAAAATTGATTGCCGATTGCACACACACACGACGCGGGCAACGAATATGTTTGCATATGTATACTGCAATTTCTTGTGTCACTGTCACTTGTTTTTTGTTGCCTATAATTCACTTTACAGTCCACCCGGGGGCGCCATGAAAAATTAGAAGATTTTTTCTAATCAGTTACCGAAAACTTTGGGTGGCTGTAATTTAAATTATTTATTTGGCGGGGCGAAAAACTTGATACGCTCGATCTATTTCAAGGTTGGCGAACAACTATATTTTCTTCACAATTCAAATCTCTTACTCTAGCTATCCTACGGTGGCAAAGCGGGGCGAATTCGCCAAGAGCGAGAGAGCGAGCTGTTATTGCGCTTTGCCCTAGCCTAACTTACACTAGACTTCATAATTCATAATTCCATCTATAACTAATAATTGTGGCCATGGATGGAAGGTCACGCAACACAGACATTAAGTCTAGACATGAAAAATATTTGGCTCTACCCAACTGATCAAGAATATCATCTATTCTTGGAATTGGAAATTTATCGGACAATAATTTTTTGTTTATTTGACGATAGTCAATGACTAAACGCCATCTTTTATTTTCAGATCCTGGGAGACCTTTTTTGGATACAATTAGTATTGGACTATTGTACTCCGAACCTGATGGTTCTACTATTTTGTCCAGAATGAGTTTTTCTACCTGTTCATTGATTTCGTCTTTGTGTGCGTGTGGAATTCTATAATTTTTTGTGTATACCGGGTTGTTATCCTTCAATCTTAGCTCTTGCCTATAAAAATTATTCGTTGTTATCAATTCGGTTTCAAGTCCGAATATGTCTGTATACTGTGTGCATAAATCTTTTAGTTTTGTTTTAAATAGTGGCGGAATGTTTTTAGTTATCTTTTTCATGACATCTTCGTGTCTATCTTTGCTAATTTCTTGGACTATATCATAGTCATAGTTATTTTATTAATATTTAGGATTTTGGTTGAATTTGTTGTATTCAACACTCGGACAAAAATTTTGTTTTTATTGGAAATTGTATTTCCAATGAATATTCCGTCCTCAATTTCTTGATTCGGGATTAGAACAGTATCTTCTGTTGACGCTAATTTATTTTGTCGGACAACTTCAGCGCGTGCTGGAAGAATTGTGGCATTATTATCACAAGTGTGTGTGATAGGTATGTTTATTGGGAAGTTAAGATTGTTTGGCCGTAGTATTAGAGTGTCACTAGTATGTGTACAATCTAATAGGCAATTTAATTTTTTTATGAAGTCTATACCTATAATGCCGTCGCTAGGGATTGGAAAGTTTTGTTCAACTAAATGATAATCGTGTGGGATTATATAATTTCCTGTAGATAATTCTACGAATGCTAAACCTTTTGAAAAAACTGAACCTTCGCCGATTCCTGATATTTTGGTTGATATGTTAACATTAACATAAAAAATATCGACATTTTCTTTTAGTATCGAAATGTCTGCACCAGTATCTATTAATAAGGTAAATGTATTACCTGTTTTCAAATTTTTAAGCTTTATAAATATTCCTGAACTAAGATTGATGTTGTATACTATCGCACAATTTGAATATCTTAAGGGGTTTATTGGTTTTCCGAACTACTTTCAGTAACTCGTACATTTACATTGTTTGCATTGTTTTGGCCTCTGTTTGAGTTGCGCTGGCCTCTAGAGTTTCCTCTATATTGGCCTCTTTAATTGCCTCTGTAATTATTTTGGTTATAGTTACTATAGCAATTACCTCTGTTTTGGTAATTACCTCTGTTCGATCTATTATTGCCGCGGTTATTGTAACTTCTTCGATAACCGCGACCACTGTTGTCTCTGTAATGAAATACTGTGCTGGCATTTCCAGTTATTTCTGTGCTGCAATGGATGTATTGCATCGTTGAAAGTATTGAAGTTGCCTGCTTCAAGTATTAGGCGCAGCTTGTCATGCTCAAATTTGTCGGCGTTATCTGGGTCTAGCCCTTCATCAATATATGATGCTTCGAGCTGCTTGCGCCAATTGTCAATATCGGTGGTATATTAAGATGCCGTTTTTCATTTTAATATTTATTTAGTTTAATATTCGATATTTTTGCTTTAATAACGTCAGAGGACGTCTCCCTTGACGTTATCATTAAGCTTTTGGATTATGCCATTGATCGTTTGTACACTTTGGACTTTATAAAGGATAGAGCCCGTTATCTTTGATTTGATAACTTCGATGGCTAGATCTTCTTGATCTCCTTTAGTCCTATCAGTGATTAACGCTGTTAAGAAACGTTCAAGAGACTGCTTACTGCCGTCAAACTCTGGGATAGAGGATGAGACTAGTCTCCCCTACTGCCGATCTTTTTCTACTTGGTTCATTTTGTCTGATATTTTTATTTCGGTTTTTAGTTCTGAATCGCTTTCGACGTCGGTGTCTATTATATCTTTGCAAAGGTCTATACTTTCTAATTGAGGATTTAATTCTGTGTCGGTTTCGACTTCAGTGTCTATTATCGGCTTTGATTCATCTATTGTTGACTTTCATCAAAATGAGCTAACGAACCTAGACTTTTTGGGACATGTATCTCAATACCCCTTCTTTCTGCAATGGTTATCAACCTTGTATTCAAAGATCGTAATAGCCTTTGGCATTGATGCTGGTTTTCACTAGTTAGCTTGTTATCTCGAGAACTTACTAATTGTGTGATTCTATTATATTGTTCTACTATGTTATTGACATGGTTTATTAGAGTTTCTATTTTTATACCCGATACTCAAAATGAGTATTGGGGTATATTAGATTTGTGGTAAAAGTGGATGTGTGTAACGTCCAGAAGGAATCGTTTCCGACCCCATAAAGTATATATATTCTTGATCAGCATCAATAGCCGAGTCGATTGAGCCATGTCTGTCTGTCCGTCTGTCCGTCCGTCCGTCTGTCCGTCCCCTTCAGCGCCTAATGCTCAAAGACTATAAGAGCTAGAGCAACGATGTTTTGGATCCAGACTTCTGTGATATGTCACTGCTACAAAAATATTTCAAAACTTTGCCCCGCCCACTTCCGCCCCCACAAAGGACGAAAATCTATGGCATCCACATTTTTAAAGATACGATAAAACCAAAAACGCAGAATCGTAGAGAATGACAATATCTTAGACTGCGGAATCTGAATAGGATCGTATTATTATTATAGCCAGCATCAAGAAAATAATTTCATTTTATCTCGCCCTGTCTCTCTTTAACACACACGTAGCATAGGCGGCTTTGCTTAGAGTAAAACATTAGCGCCTAGATCTCAGAGACTATAAAAGCTAGAGCAACCAAATTTTTTATCCACACTCCTAATATATCGGACCGAGACGAGTTTGTTTCAAAATTTCGCCACACCCCCTTCCGCCCCCGCAAAGGATGCAAATCTGGGTATATTCACAAATCTCAGAGACTATTAAAGCTAGAGTAACCAAATTTAGTATCCGCACTCCTGTTAGATCTCACTATAAAACGTATATCTCAAAATTTCGCCCCACCCCCTTCCGCCACCACAAAGGACGAAAATCTGTTGCATCCACAATATTGCAGATTCGAGAAAACTAAAAACGGAGAGCCATACTGACTTAGTATCGGGTATAACCGTAGAGTTGCGGTGTCCGCAGCAACTCACAATGTTCCCCCTCGTTATTACTGTATTCTTGTTGATACATTTATACGACTTTTCGAAAATGTGTTTACTTTTTTCGCTAATACTGGCTATTCCATAATATTTTATTCTTTTTCTGAGTGCAATAAAGTATAAGAAGAATTAAAGTATTAAGAGAATTTAATACTAAAATTTTTTTTTTGTATTATATGGATCGAATAACGTGACAAAAAAACCTATTTTTTCCCCTCGATGTATGTATATAAACAAAAAAAAAAAATAATTTAAAAAAATTTTTTTTTTTTTTTGTAAGGATTTGTGACTTTATTCTGAGAAATGAAATGTGAGTAGTTTTAGTGAACGGCTGTTAGCTTACATAATTGTTTACAATCTTTTAAAAAAAAATGCTAACAGCACGTTTGTTAGTTAAAGCCTAACAGAATTAGTATTTCGCAAGCTGCATTTTCATGCATCAGCTTGCTTTGTGTCGCATTTCTGCGGCCCCTTTCCGTTTCTTCGCTCTTTGGCAAAGTGTTGCCTTTATATTTGCAATACGCTCTATACAGCGTTGTCGGTCGTCTTTTTCAGTTAATGACTTCAGGATGTCCTCTTCTAAATGTTTCTGGGTTAGAAGTTTTCTTACTTCTCCTCCTCGTTGGGTTTTGGGTTTCAGCTTCTTTTGCTGGCCTGCCCTGTACTCAGCTATTGTGAGTGGGCGAGGTCCCGCGGTTGGATCCACCTCCAGGTACTCCTGAAGAGAGGGTGGATCCCTTTGCACAATAGGAGCAGAATCGTTTATTAGTTGGCTTGATTGCTGGTCCGCTGCCAGGCCTGCTGGTTTTTCCTCGTTGTTGCTGCTCTGCATTAGGCTCGTTCTTAGTTGACGTATATCATGTTTTTCTTAGATGTTTGTTATTTTCTGTTCTGTCTTTGGGTTGTATTCGGAATGAATTCAATTTATTCTTCTTAAACTTATTTAGCCTAAAGTACATAATGTTCTTGGTTGAGTTCTGTCGCTAAGGGCAGCGGCAGAACGGGATCTTGTAGCATGCCACGTGTATGTGTGTATTTATGTTTGTAAGAATGTATATGTAGAAGGCATATGAGTGTGGCTGTGTTACGTAAACATTGCGACAAATTGTCTTTATGTTTATGAGCGTAATACTCTACATTAACTTTGGGCATATGACCACTTGTCATATTGTATACACTACGATACGGTGGGCATATGCTTATTTGGCATACAACATACTATAAGTTAATGACCTACTTAAGGGATCGCTCACTGACAAAACCGATAGTTGCTCACTTAAAAGAGAAACTGGAAGCAAGTTAAACGCCTTCCAAAAATCTATACCCAAATAAAGGTCTCCCGATAAAGATGGGACTATGAAAAAGGTTATCTTCTTGGATTCGCCTCGATAGCTAACCTCTGTCGTCAGTCGACCAATAATATCCTGTGATTTTCCATCGGCCGTCTTCTCCGTGGCCGATAAACGCTTATATTCCGTTTTCTCCATTAGGTCTTTCGCCAGATGACGTCCAATACAGCACACGGACGCACCCGTGTCTAAAAGGCCGACTACCGTGTTACCCAGTAGAGTGACTTGGGCATATGGGCGAAAGTCATGGAGTTTCCCAATTACTGTCTCTAATAGCATCTTGCGTTCAGCCCTAATTTGATGGTTGAAGGCGATCCTACTCAATCGCGAACGAGTGCTACCTTTGCCGGGTGTGGAATAATTGATGGATTGCTGTAAGTCAGGGTGATATGACGCGGCCGGTAATAAGTTATGTAGCAATTTTGGAGTCTCATCTAATCTGTATTCGTCCCCCACGAGACAAACTGTTTGCGTGCACTTTTCGGTTGTGCACGCGCTGCTAAGTTTTTTGTGCCATTCGAGCTGCAACGGCGGCTGTTTAACTGTAAACTGTAAACTACAGTTTAAACTGCCAGCTTATACGTGTCCGCCAATCCACAACCAAAGCAGAAGACTCGCCGTTCTGCCAGACACTCCTGATAACGGTGGCCCTTCGCCCCGCAATTCCAACAGGAAGCTTCAATCGCAGCTACCTCTAACTCTTCAATATCAGAACTATCGGATTCGGAAATGTGGTCTGTTTGATGTCCCAACGCACAAATATTTCGATATTTGGGTTTCGGTATAGCCACTGAAGGTTTGTGGGCTGTCCGCATAAAAATTTCGCGTGTTCGCACCAGATGTCTTAACTGAGCAATGGTGGAAGCTGGCTCATATAATATTTCTCGCTGAACCTCGGTAAGAAGATTTGCTCTTAGAGTCTCTAACAAAGATTGCTCCGACATGGGCTGTGTGAGCCGATCTGCCAAAGAGGCGATCACACTGTAAAAATCATCGAACGACTCATTTACGAGCTGTTTACGATCTTCGATTTCCGTCCAGATTATGCGATCCGTGCGTGAATCTATGAATTGACCCCTTAACGCTACACATAAGTCATGCCAGCGAATTTGAGACACACTTTTGTGGTATCTCCAGTACCACTCACTAGCCTTACCCTCAAATAAATTGTTCGAGTTTCAGGCTACTAGTTCGAAGTTCCCATTCATCGTTTGGTGGGTTAAGGCTTCGATTCTATAAATGAAGTCATCTATAGACATCGAATCCTTGCGGTTGAATCTCAGCTTCCAATTTGCCATTATTCGACTTATACGATCCGGAAGTACCTCACCCGGCAGTGGCGCCTGACTAAAGATTTGACCATAATCCCGTGTCTGATTCGAAGCTGCCTGCGAGTGTGAATTGAGCAATAAAGACTGTATATTATGCTACTCACCGTATGTCTCTGATGACAACTGTTCTATACGGATTGGGGACCTCTCTCTAGAGGAAGCTGTCGAAGCTGCTTGTAAACCTGTACTAATAGCTTGGGAAAGTTTTTCTGTTAGTTGTGCCATTGCTGCACTCATGGCTAAAGTTTGCTCTGCCATTTCTGCTGAAATTGTGCCTGCCATCACCGTTTGGTTTGGTTTTCGATCTAGTAGTCAGTGAGTGAGAAATAGACGGTGCTCTTTGGTTCGAAGTTGTGGGACGTTCAATGTCTTTTAGGTTAATTTTTCAGGGCTTCGTTTAACCGGCATTGCTCTTGAATCGCTTAATAAAATTAATTTTGAGCAGAGCGAGCCAGACAATCCGCTGCAGCGGCAATAATTCAAAGCAGATGATCCAACGAAGTGCAGAAAAGAGCAGTAAACTCACCAAAGCAGAGACACAAAAGAAAAGTCCACAGAGAGGGAGAGTATAGGCAATCCAAAGAGAGTGAGAGCAACAATGCGAGCAGCCCGCTTATGCTCACGAGAGAGTGTGGGCGATGCAAACGCTGATGCGCGAGAACAGTACACACCGAAGAAGCGATAACGAAAAGCAGACTGGGCAAAAAACAATAATAAAGCCAATCGGGTCCATCCAAGTCGGATGGCTCCAAGGGCGAAGCGGATACCGGGGTGGCTGGTAAGCCACCGGCTGGTAAGCGCACCGGGACCGAAGAACCCATGGGAGCCCCGGCGGGCAGCGTCTCTGCACCACGGGGAATCAGCCAGGCCAAGCCCAGCAAGCCAAGCGGGTGAAGACCCACCTCACGAACCGGTCGTTCGCTGACGTGGCGAGGGGCAAGACCCTGATCGGTGTCCTGGACAGGGGCGCCGAGGACGCCATGTCCCTCGCGATAAGTGGCACATGGTGGAGAACGAGCTCCAGGACCGGTTCCTACTGGAACTGGAGGAGAACGGCGGACCACCGCCAAAGTGTGAGGACGCAGGGTGGCATCAAGGCAAGGTGAAAGCCATCGCCTGCCAAGACGCTCGCTCTGCGGCCCTCTACATGAAGGCGGTGGCGGCCCTAAAAGAGGTCTATCCACGGGCGAAACTGGAGGCCGTGAAGTGGGAAGATGTCCCTAGTCGTCCGAGAGCCAGAGCGTGGGTATCGGCTAAGCCTGCAGAGCCTGAGAAGATCCTCAGGTTACTGCAGGTCTGCAACCCCCACCTTCCTACAGCCGATTGGAAGGTGGCAAAGGTGGAGGATATCCAAGGGCAGAGGCGCCAGATTATCCTCGTCCTAAATGAGGAATCAATTGATCTCCTGGCAAAGTCGGACGGTGTAGTGGATTATGGCTATAAGAAGGTCACCATATCCACTTACAAGTGCGATCGCAAGGGCAGGCAAGCGGAGGTCGAGCCAGACCCGGAGCTGCCGGAGATCCCGAAAGAGGGGGCCTCGTGCGAGGAAGATAACCCGGCGTCGGATGCGGCGTCCATGATGTCGGACGACATCTTGGACGACTACGCGTTCGACGAGAGCGACCTAGCCAGAGGTCTCAGCCATATCGTTGTCGGGGAGGAGCCGGAGTCCCCTGACAGCGATCTAGAAGTAACAATGGTGGAGGCGAGCCTCAGGAATGTCGTTGACGCTCCTGCAGATAAACCTCCACCATTGTAAGGCAGCATGCGCAGCTCTACTGCTCCACCTGGCCAAGGGTGGAGCCGACATAGTACTCATTCAGGAGCCCTGGATCCTCGGAAACAGGGTCTCCGGTCTGAGGACTTCTGACTACAAGCTATATGTAGCTGAAACCGCAGGTAAAACTCGTACCTGCATTCTTGCAAAAAGAGAGTTGCACTTATTTTTGCTCCCAAATTTCAGCAATGAAGACCACACCGCAGTGAGCCTCGAAGGCCAGGAGCGCTCACTGAGGATCTGCTCCGCATACATGGGGCATGAACAACCAGACCCCCCTCCACACGCGCCTCTCCGGGCTCTAATCGCAGACTGCTCGGCCAAGGACATCGGCCTAATAGTGGGGTGCGATGCCAATGCACATCACTGTCAGTGGGGAAGCACTGACACAAACGAAAGGGGTGAGTACCTTTTCAGTTACTTACTGACCACTCAGATGGTCTTATTAAACCGGGGTAGTGATCCCACCTTTATTATTAAAAACCGCAAGGAGATCCTGGACCTCAGGCTTGCCTCTCATGAGATACAGCGTAACATTGTATACTGGAGGGTCCTGGAAGAGCACTCCTTCTCGGACCACAGGTACGTGGAAACTGTCTTCTCCTTCTCAGTACCGAAGCCAGTCCGATTCCGGAATATCAGGCGAACAAACTGGACTCGGTACTCTGATTACCTCTGTCGTGTTCTCCCTGAGCCCCCATCTGAGGAGGAGTTCTCCACGGAGGCCACGACTCGTCTTCTTAAGATCTTTACCGACGCCTGCAATAAGGCGCTCGACAAAGCATGCCCCTCTGGCAAGAACAGAGGCCGGAAGAAACCTGAATGGTGGAATCCGAAACTGGGTGAACTCTGGAAAGCCTCCCGGAGACTCTTCAATAAAGCTAAGGCTGAAAACGTTGAGCTAAACTGGGCCGAGTACAAAGCCAGTCTGTCAACCTACAACAAAGAACTTAGAAAAGCCAAACGCGCCTCCTGGCGTAAGTTCTGCAGCGAAATCGAGAGTAACTCAGAAGCCTCACGCTTGCGCAGAGTTCTCTCGAAGACAAAACCCACCCTGGGCTACTTGAAGAACACCGACCAGTCGTGGACTATGTCCAGCGAGGAGTCGCTAAATCTTCTCCTAAATACCCACTTCCCTGGCTGCGATGAAAACAGACCCAACTACCTCGCGCCTCCTTCTGTCGCCTCAAATGCCATCCTGAGACTGCTAAGCCAGGAGAACATTTCCTGGGCGATCAGAAGTTTTAAACCCTACAAGTCCGCGAGGCCAGACGGCATTTTCCCTGCCCAACTGATTCACGCGGGACACAAAGCCATTAACTGGCTCAAAATAATTTACGAGGGAATCTTCTCCCACGGATGCATTCCTGACACCTGGCTTCAGACCAAAGTCATATTCATACCCAAGGCAGGCAAGCCCTCGCACACTGCCCCAAAAGATTTCAGACCCATAAGTCTATCGTCTTTCTTCTAAAGGCGATGGAGCGGCTCCTGGGGCTGCATCTAACGGCGTGCATTCCGTCCAGTCTGATCTCAGACTCCCAGCATGCCTATCGGAAGGAAGGATCCACCGAAACGGCCCTACACTCGATCACATCGATCATCGAAGCGTCCCTTAATTTTAAGGAGTACACCCTAGTAGCCTTCCTCGACATAGAAGGCGCCTTTAACAAAATCCTTCCGACCGCCATCACGGGCGCACTGACGGATCTGGGCGTTGACTCCAGGACGGTGAGCCTGATCGATCAGATGCTACAATGCAGGACGGTTGAGGCATCACTGGGGACGTCAACGTGTACCAGATTTGTCAGCAGAGGCACACAGCAGGGCGGAGTCCTCTCGCCCCTCCTATGGAACGTGGCAGTGAACACACTTCTGCGGGAGATAGAGGGGGGTGGCTGCCGTGTGGCATTCTCCGGAAAATTTCCGCAGACGTTGTGTGAGTGCATGACAAGTACCCTCACGAAAATGTCGAAATGGGCAGACAAATGCGGGTTAGGCGTCAACCCGTCTAAAACGGAACTGGTGCTTTTCACTAGGAAGTACAAAGTTCCGGCACTGATTCCCCCAAGACTATGTGGGGAATCGCTAGTCTTCAGCAACAACGCCAAGTATCTTGGCCTAATCCTCGATAGAAAGCTCGATTGGAAATTGAGCATAGAGGATAGAGTAAAGAAGGCCACAGTGGCCCTCTATACTTGCAGGAAAGCCATCGCACTAAAATGGGGAATGACCCCCTATATAGTTCGGTGGCTCTACACCGCCATCATACGACCAATCATGCTCTATGGAGTGGTGGTATGGTGGCCAGCCTTGGACAAAAGGACAGGCCTCAATAAACTCAGCAGAGTTCAACGCATGGCAGAGCTATGCATAACTGGCGGGCTACGCACTACTCCATGGGAAGCCCTGGATACTGTGCTGGACCTCCTCCCTGTTGATCTCATGGGAAAGAAGGTGGCAACACTTTCCGCCCTCCGAATGAGAGAAGCCAGACTGTGGAAAGCATCCGCGGTTGGGCACTCGGGAATCCTGATGAGACTCCCGCAATTACCAGAGAGGACAGATTACTGTATCCCCAGTGATCACCTCTCGACGCCCTTCCAGGTATCAATCCCATCTAGGGAGGACTGGGAGATGGGCGAACCAGGACCTGCAAATGCGGTCCACTTCTACACTGATGGCTCAAAGCTAGACGGCCGCGTGGGAGGCGGAGTCTACTGCAGCGAGCTGAACATCAGTCATTGCTTCAGGCTCCCGGATCACTGTAGTGTGTTCCAAGCGGAGGTTGAAGCCATCAAGGAGGCCATTTCGATCGTCTCCAAACTACTCCTATATACGCACTTAGTGTGCGTCTTCTCGGACAGCCAAGCAGCTATCAAAGCTCTAGGCTCAATATCGTCGAACTCTGCGACTGTAAATGACTGCCGCAGGTCTCTGCACGAGATCGCAGAGATCTTCTTCCTTATATGGGTCCCCGGCCACAGGGACATCGAGGGGAATGACGCCGCCGACGAGCTAGCCAGGCAGGGTGCTACGATTCCTCTCCTATCGGAGAGGGAGCAAGTAGCGATGCCCTTGGCTACGTGCAGGCTCCTAACGCACGAATTGTTCGAGCAAAATGCCAATAGGAGATGGCAGCAAACCGTTTCCTGTAAAGTCTCAAGATTGATATGGCCATATCGATCGAAGAAGCGCTCTTATCCCCCCCCCCCCGCCCGGCTACCGCCTTAACCTAACCTAACCTAACGCTAAAAAAAATTGTATAAAAGAAGGAATTTGTATAAACTGTTTGGTTGACATGCTATCGTTTCATATGGTTGTGACGGTCTTAATCAGCTGATCTAATATGTGCTTGTCAATATAGTACAGATTAGAATAGAAAACGAAAAGAGTACACGATAAAATATTATTTTCCGCCAGTGGCGGCTACGCTGTAACTCACTAAGCTCCAGAAAACAATATTAGGAAGTATAAGTGAAAACACAAAGGAAGCAAAGAATGAAGGGAGATATGTTACATAGGAGTGAACTTTCCTGAGAAGGTATCACGATTCCAAAGGCAACTGACAGGTATGATTGTCCTCCAGCAAGGTAAACGGGATGGCCGTAGGTCTTGACTCCACGTGTAACCAATAAGCAACGCCTACTATGCAGTATGAACAATCCACCCAAGGATTCTAATGACTTTATACTATTAAATTTTGGAGTTATAACTATTTAAAGTTATAACGCTTCCAGAAACTCTCCACAAAGCACATGAGTTAACTGTTTTAGTGGAGTCCAGGTAGCAAAGCAATTTTAAGCTTTAGCTATCTCCATAGAGCTCTAAACATTAACAGAACAAGGAACAGAGAACCAATCGAACAAGTGTTAGGAACTATATTATCAGATGTAATTGATAAGAATGAAGACTATCGGTTGGGGTCAGCCAGGATGGCTGCTTCAGGCCCCACGTTGGGCGCCAAATAAGATTATAATATATCTATAAGTTAGAACTGTAGCATACAACGTATAGCGATACGCTATTATAACGAGCTGATCTTATTGTAGCGACCAGAGGAGCACGCGCTGGTTCCGGCTTCTATTTGTCGTCGACAAGGGGGGGTGAGGATTTACCACTGTGCAACATATAATAATATTGATTTCGCGTGCTGTTTTCCTCCCTAACACATGATCGATCGGACTGGACATACAGAAAAGAAATTACACAGCTATGCACGCATAGAGGTTGCTCTGCAAAGAAAACAGAACATGCTGAAGTACGGGTTACGCTGCTGAGTAGCTTTAGGTGCAGCAGCGTTTTGCCCACCATACCTTGACCATTTGGGCCGCAAAGCCATATTAGTGGCCGATGATCCCTAAAACCCCCAGACTCACTTCATTTCCATGATCCACTCGGCATGGCGCCCTAAAATAATTTAGTTGATTATCGATTTCATTTTAAAACTTATTTATTACTTCACACAGGGGCATTTCCCTACTCTATTTAAACTCCCAATTGCCTCAAATTAAGCAAATACTAATAATAATTAAAATAGAAGAATTATAAATAAATAGAAAAAAAATAATTAAATATGCATATAATATAAAATAAACAGTATATGTATATAGGAGGTAGCCGCTAAACTGGCATGCAAATTTAAAAGAGCATTTATGACAACAACAAAAAAACCCATGGTTACTGTTCTTGCTATCTCTTCCGGCATGTGGATCTGCCCAACTGTTTTACGTCTCCCCTTACTTCTTTCCTATACCTCTCCTTCTCTCACGCTCTTGTATGCATTTTATTTAGAGTAAAGCAATATTCTTTCACTTACGTGCCATCCATCTCCAAAGGCGCTTTTGTCGAAGACGATCCGCTTGCTGTAATTGCTGTAAATGTAATTTTATTGGAAGAGCACAACAACAACGAGGGGGAACGTTGTGAGTTGCTGCGGACCCCGCAACTCTACAGTTATACCCGATACTAAGTCAGTATGGCTCTCCTCCGGCAGACGCAAACGGATATATATGGTCAATATCTATGATTCTGCGTTTTTAGTTTTCTCGAATCTGCAATATTGTGGATGCAACAGATTTTCGTCCTTTGTGGGGGCGGAAGGGGGTGGGTCGAAATTTTGAAATATTTTTGTAGCAGTGACATATCACAGAAGTCTTGATCCAAAACATCGTTGCTCTAGCTCTTATAGTCTTTGAGCACTAGGCGCTGAAGGGGACGGACGGACGGACGGACGGACAGACGGACAGACAGATTGGGCTCAATCGACTCGGCTATTGATGCTGAACAAGAATATATATACTTTATAGGGTCGGAAACGATTCCTTCTGGACGTTACACACATCCACTTTTACTACAAATCTAATATACCCCAATACTAATTTTGAGTATCGGGTATAAAAAGGAAAGAAAAAAGAAGAATCGTGTTGCTTTCAAATTAAACCATAAAGAAATCGAAAAGAAATTTGCCACCCCATTAAGGGGGCGTTCCATTCTGAGCCGACGCCGGAGGCAAGGCATCCGAAAGTGTTCTCTTTTTTTTTGTTTCGGACGGCCATATGCAAGTTAACATAACAAGAGTGCCAATCGCCACATAGCGGTAAGTTGGACATTGGGGTTTAGGTGTCGCTAGGTAGTGTTAAATGGAACAGGGGTTTTTGTTTTAATACAGCATTGGCACTTTGTGCCAAGCAGATTTCCAAGGGAGAATAGAGGAAAAAGATAATTGGGATCGATGACCGAGCCGGCCACAGCCACAACCAGCTGGCCATAGAAAGGGAAGAGAAGAGACTGCGCTCCCGAAAAGCACAAGAACCGATCGAATTCGCCGCTGGCGCAGAGAAGCACAAGGCAGAGCAAGAGTCCGCCGCTCCAGCTGTGGGTCCGACTCAGTGCATCAGCAGCATCGTGGGCGCCGGGAAGCTGCGAAACTAAGGCAGAATACCGAACATTTTTTTTTGCCCCAAATTTTTTTTTGGTGTAAATATATCGCTCTGGCCGACCTGTCTTACTGAAAAAAAAGTAGAGAAAATAAAAACCCAGGACAAAATTATACCCATGAGCCAATAGGCAAAGTTTTAGTGAGTTACGAATACAAATACCTTGCTCCCCTTTCGGTAGTGCAGCGCCGTTAATTCAGTCTTGCTTTTCTTTTCCCTTAAACCGTAAGGGCTAGCCCTATGGGGCGCCCAAAGAAAAGAAAGGCATAAGGGAAAAGAAACACAAACTCAATGCGCGAAAGCAAAGAAAAAACGAGGGGGAACGTTGTGTGTTGCTGCGGATGCCGCAACTCTACATTTATACCCGATACTTAGTCAGTGCGTGCGTGCGTGCGAGAGAGACAGAAAATCAGCCTGAGCGTGACGTCGGGCGCTGCGTAGCCACTGCAAATTGATTTGCCCTTTTGGCTATAAAAATTATCTGATATGATCCAGATTCAGCGATCTGATAGATATGATCATTATCTATGATTCTGTGTTTTTAGTTTTCTCGAATCTGCAATATTGTGGATGCAACAGATTTTCGTCCTTTGTGGGGGCGGAAGGGGGTGTGGCGAAATTTTAAAATATACGTTTTATAGTGTGATCTAACAGAAGTGCGGATACCAAATTTGGTTACTCTAGCCTTAATAGTCTCTGAGATTTATGAATATCCCCAGATTTTCTCCCTTTGCGGAGCGGAAGGGGGTGTGGCGAAATTTTGAAACAAACTCGTCTCGGTCCGATATATTAGGAGTGTGGATACCAAATTTGGTTGCTCTAGCTTTTATAGTCTCTGAGATCTAAGCTCTAATGTTTAACTCTAAGCAAAGCCGCCTATGCTCCGTGTTTGTTAGAGAGAGACAGGGCGAGAAAAAATGAAATTGTTTTCTTGATGCTGGCTATAATAATAATACGATCCAATTCAGATTCTGCAGTCTATAAGATATGGTCATTCTCTACGATTCTGCGTTTTTGGTGTTCTCGTATCGTCGAAATTGTGGATGCCACAGATTTTCGCCCTGTGTGGGGACGGAAGTGGGCGGGGCAAAGTTTTGAAATATTCTTGTATTCTTGTATTCTTCTTCTTCTATATTCTTGTATTCAAAACATCTTTGCTCTAGCTCTTATAGTCTTTGAGCACTAGGCGCTGAAGGGGACGGACAGACAGACATGGCTCAATCGACTCGGCTGTTGATGCTGATCAAGAATATATGTAGGGATCCTTGGTGAGCTCCCTACAAGTGAGTAAAAATCCGCTCCAGAAACTCCATCAAATATAAGCCACACGTCGTTGTATTGTCTTTATTTTAATAAATGGTTACAATAAGTTTCTTTTTCTTAACACGTTCTTCTCTGCACGTCTACTCGCTCCCGCAGTCGAACTCTTACCTAGCTATCGATACATCTTCCTCTCATACCCTTGTCTATCCCTAGCGATAGATCGATACTCATTAAACGGCTGCCATCCCTACATTCGGCCGTCCTGACTCATCATTCGACCCGAATGATTGAGACCACATCTTCATAGTCATGGTCTTCAAAGGCCCTTCACCATCACCCACTTTCTCAACAATGTACCGTCCATGTCTTAGTTTACGCGTCACAATAAAGGACCCAAGAATCTTCCCTTTAGTTTCAATCCGGCTCCAAATTGGGTACGCTTAATAGCTACCATATCATTAACTTGGTACTCATTTTCTGGTTTCCGGGTCTTGTTGAACGACTTGCAATTTTCATTTTGTATCTGCACTATGTTATTTTTGGCTATCTGGCGAATTTCATCTTTCTCCTGCTGCAGCTCTAAAATATACTCTTCCTCTACAAGCTTTTCTAAGTCACTGTCATACTTTGTCCTCATTTTTATGCCAAAATCTTAAATGGGGATATCTTGGTACTTCTCGGAGGAGTGAAGTTTATAAACAATTGTACCCTACCAACATGCTTGTACCAGGCTTTCGGATCTTCTGCGCAAAGCTTTGTTAACATAGTAGTAACGACCTTATTAATTCGTTCTACCTGTCCATTACCACGCCTCACTCCTGTCGCTATCAGCAAATGTTGGATATCCTGTTCCTTACAATATTCCTCGAAAACATTAGCAGTAAATGCAGTGCCTCTATTTGTGATCACACGCTTCGGGTTTCCAAAAACTTCGCCCTGTTTCTGCAACCAAAAGAGAAAAGAAGAGAAAGAACAAGGCCCGCAGAGGCTTTCGGGGGACTGCTTTTTTATACCCGATACTCAAAATGAGTATTGGGGTATATTAGATTTGTGGTAAAAGTGGATGTGTGTAACGTCCAGAAGGAATCGTTTCGGACCCTATAAAGTATATATATTCTTGTTCAGCATCAATAGCCGAGTCGATTGAGCCCTGTCTGTCTGTCCGTCCGTCCGTCTGTCCGTCCCCTTCAGCGCCTAGTGCTCAAAGACTATAAGAGCTAGAGAAACGGTGTTTCGGATCCAGACTTCTGTGATATGTCACTGCTACAAAAATATTTCAAAACTTCGCCCGGCCCACTTCCGCCCCACAAAGGACGAAAATCTGTGGCATCCACATTTTTAAGGATACGATAAAACCAAAAACGCAGAATCGTAGAGGATGACTATATCTTCTAGATTGCAAAATCTGAACCAAATCATATAATTATGATAGCTAGAATCAAGAAAACAATTTCATTCTTTCTCGTTCTGTCTCTCTCTAACACACAGGTTTCATGGTCGGTTTTGCCAATTGCAAAATATGAGTTCAAGGGTCTCAGAACCTATAAGAGCAACCAAAATTGGTATCCACACCCCTTTGATATCGGACCTTGACCGTTTCATGTCCAAATTTCGCCACACCCCCTTCCGCCCCCGCAAAGGACGAAAATCTGAGGCAACCACAAATCTCAGAGACTATTAAGGCTAGAGTAACCAAATTTGGTACACACACTCCTTTAAGATGTCACTATAAAACGTATATCTCAAAATTTCGCCCCACCCCCTTCCGCCCCCACAAAGGACGAAAATCTGTTGCATCCACAATATTACAGATACGAGAAAACTAAAAACGCAGAATCATAGATAATGACCATATCTATCAGATTGCTGAATCTGGATCACATCAGATCATTTTTATAGCCAAAAGGAACAAATCAATTTGCAGTGGCTAAATGTAGAGTTGCGGTATCCGCAGCAACTCACAACGTTCCGCCTCGTTTTTTCTTTGCTTTCTTTTTCTTTTCCCTTATGTATTTCTTTTCTTTGGGCTCCCCATAGGGCTAGCCCTTACGGTTTAAGGAAAAGAAAAGAAAGACTGATTTAATGGCGCTTTAGTTTTGCAGCTTCCCGGCCCCGACGATGCTGCTGGTGCACTGAGTCGGACCCACAGCTGGAGCGGCGGACTCATCTCTGCCTTGTGCTTCTCTGCGCCAGCGGCGAATTAGATCGGTTCTTGTGCTTTTTTCGGGAGCGCAGTCTCTTCTCTTCCCTTTCGATGGCCAGCTGGTTGTGGCTGTGGCCGGCTCGGTCATCGATCCCAATTATCTTTTTCCTCTATTCTCCCTTGGAAATCTGCTTGGCACAAAGTGCCAATGCTGTAATAAAATAAAACCCCTGTTCCATTTAACACTAACCTAGCGACACCTAAACCCCAATGTCAAACTTACTGCTATGTGGCGATTGGCACTCTTGTTATATTAACATGCATATGGCCGTCCGAAACAAAAAAAAAAAAGAGAAAACTTTCGGATGGGGCGTGGGGTCAGAATGGAACGCCCCCTTAATGGGGTGGCAAATTTCTTTTCGATTTCTTTATGGATTAATTTGAAAGCAACACGATTCTTCTTTTTTCTTTCCTTTTTTTCTTTGATTTGGCACTGTCGCGAGGTTTAGTTTTGTTTTTCCGCTAATATTTCCTCTTTCCACCAAAAACACTACCTTCTGAAGTGGGGCCCAAAATCGAAAAGAGCGACCGTAGCTGGATTTGCATCCACGAACCCTCCTAACAGCGAAAGTGCCAACCACCATTTCCCTCGAGTTAACATAACCGTGGCCTACTCTCTCCCGAGTCCGACCGTCTGCCCAAAAAGTACCCGCCGATCACGAGCATAGGGGCGCTAAACGCAATTACAATATTCCCAGGATTTAAAATTTTTGATTAGATTTTTTTTCGTTCTTTTAAATTTTTTTTTTTGTTGTTGTAGTAATATTTTTGTAGCTGGTTCAAGCTTCACTACAAATTCCCCCTACCAAAATCACACTTTGGGGGAACAACACCAAAAGTGGGATCCACGCTTGAAAGGCTATTAAAAGAAAAGTTATTGTTTTAAATCTTTGGCGTGAAACCTTGATTAGATTTTGTTTCGTTCTTTTAAATTTGTTGTTGTTGTTGTAGTAATATTTTTGTAGCTGGTTCAAGCGTCACTACAAATTCCCCCTACCAAAATCACACTTTGGGGGAACAACACCAAAAGTGGGATCCACGCTTGAAAGGCTATTAAAAGAAAAGTTATTGTTTTAAATCCTTGGCGTGAAACTTCCCTATTAATTTACCCTGCAGATCTTCCACCTCAATTTCCTAGCTTCTATCGTATCCGACTTTTTATAAACGCTGGTGCTAGTTTAGCGCTAAAGCCCTTCGCGAAATTGCTTTTGTTGCGTGACCTTCCATCCATGGCCATAATTATTAGTTATTGATCTGAATTATGAAGTCTAGTGTAAGTTAGGCTAGAGCAAAGCGGGAGCGGAATAAAAGCTCGCTCTCTCGCTCTTGGCGAATTCGCCCCGCTTTGCCACCGTAGGTTAGCTAGAGTAAGAGATTTGAATTGTGAAGAAAATATAGTTGTTCGCCAACCTTGAATTAGATCGAGCGTATCAATTTTTTCGCCCCGCCAAATAAATAATTTAAATTACAGCCACCCAAAGTTTTCGGTAATTGATTAGAAAAACTCTTCTAATTTTTCATGGCGCCCCCGGGTGGACTGTAAAGTGAATTATAGGCAACAACAATAAGTGACAGTGACACAAGAAATTGCAGTATACATATGCAAACATATTCGTTGCCCGCGTCGTGTGTGTGTGCAATCGGCAATCAATTTGTAAAATATATCATCGCGTCGGTCGCGCCAACAATAATTTTTGTGCAAATTTCTGCTACCGCCGAGGGATGCCCTGCGATAAATACAGGAAAGTAGCAGTTGGATTCAAAGATCCAAAAGAGGAATCAGAGGTATTTGTGCAGAAAATTGAAGGCTGAGCAAAATACATTCAGATCTCTCTTTGAGGTGTCTTGTGCTGAAAACATTGCACATCGCCTTCAATTCTAGGCACAGACGTATGATATACATATAGTAGAGCTTGATTGCATGCATTTTATTAGTATTAGTATTAGTAATTGCAATAATATAACTAAAAACACATAAATACATACATATCGACACATATAGACATATGTGAACCGCTATTTGGACGCAACAGTTATATGTACATATATACATCTTTCGTTTACTGCAATCACTGTTCGATTATCGTTCTCGTTCAAACATTTAAAAAAAAAATATAATAATAATAAATAAATAAATAGAAATAATACTGCTTTGTTGCGTAAAATCTTCATACACAAACATTATGGCAGAAAAAAGTAAATCCACTCTTGAAGACTTAAAGATTAAGCTCAAAAGTCGAGTAAAAAGCATTCGCCGCTTAGAGGATCGATTAGATCAAGGGTCGATTCCTTTGCAATTACCGGAATTACAATGTAGATTAGATTGTTTGAATGCTTCTATTGAAAAGGATTTGCAGGAGCAAATCGAGGACATAACAGGTCATGATGCATATGCAGCCGAATCGGAAGAGCTGATAATTGTCACCAAAGGAAAGATAATGTCGCTTATCGCCGCCTTTGATGCAACAAGCGAGACGAAGCCAGTGTCTTCTTCAGCCCCAACTCATGCTAGACTTCCGAAATTGGCATTACCCAAATTTAGTGGTAAACACTCGGAATTCAAAAATTTCATTAGCCTTTTTGAGACTCTAGTCCATAGCGACAACAGCATACCGGTGATCGAAAAATTTAATCATTTGATTTCGTGCCTCTCTGATGAAGCATTAGGAACAATAAAGGCGTTCCAAGTCACCGAGGCAAATTATGAAAAGGCCATGGCTGGCCTAAAACGAGTATATGACAACGATTATTTGATTTTCACGAATAATATTTCCACATTGTTCAATCTGCCGAGAATGTCGCATCAATCTGCATCATCTCTAAGAACTCTAATCGATACTGTTTCGTCGATTTACGGATTGTTACGGTCGATCGGAGATGATACAAAAATTTCGAATGCAATGCTCATTCATCTCGTTTTAAACAGAGTCGACCCAGTGACGAAACAAAAGTGGGATGAACAGCTTACTTATGAGAGGTTGCCGCTTTGGTCCGACTTTGAGAAAGTCTTGAATCGTCGATACCAGCATCTGTCTGCTGAAGAATCGACCAAGCCAAGGCAAGACAAAGTCATGCCAAGCAAGCAACATAATCGCAGTTCATTTGCTTGTTCTTTCACTTCCACCAACAGTAGAACTCAGCAAACTTGTAGCTACTGAAATTCAGGAGACCATGTAGTGTCAAATTGCCCTTCATTTTCGCGTCTCTCGGTGATGCAAAGGTTTGAGTTTGCTAAGTCGGCATCCCTTTGCATTATTTGTCTGCGAAAAGGCCACGCTGTTGTAAAATGTCACATCATACATTATTGCATCGATACACAGTGTCGGCTAATAGTCTCGCGTTACCACCACCCCAAGAGAGTCCTTCTCCTCCATCAAATCAGAATCAACCTTCCACGTCACATGTTTTGCATGCGACAGCGTTGGACAGGGTAATTCTGGCTACGTCGATCGTAAGCGTCCGAACTAAGAGCGGTGAACACATTCTGGCCAGAGCTCTGCTCGACTCTGGATCACAAACAAATTTCATTACCGAGGACCTCGCTAATCGCTTACAGATCCGTAGAGAGGAGTCCTGTATTAACTTGCTTGGAATTGGTGAATCTAATTCTCAAGTAAAGGATAAAATACACACAGTGGTGAAGTCGCGAATAAATGGTAGTGAGTTCTCCTTTGATTTTTGGATCCTGAAATCAATTTCAGGTTATCACCCTGACCAGTCAGTGAATGTGACTGACTGGCGAATCCCAGAGAACCTACCACTGGCAGACCCTTATTTCTACAAGCCACAAAGAATAGATATGTTAATTGGGGCAGAATCGTTCTTTGAATTATTAGCTGTTGGTCAAATTAAACAAGGTCCTGACTTTCCAACTCTTCAGAAAACGCTTCTTGGTTGAGTTGTGTCGGGAAAATATGTTTCCAGGAGTTCTGCTCCTCAAATTACAAACAGTTTGAGTTGCAGTGAAGAGTTGCTAGTATCCATCGATAGGACCTTGAAAAAGTTTTGGTCACTGGAAGAAATGCCATCTACCAAGAAAATTGCCACACCTGAGCACAAGCTATGTGAAGAACACTATCGTAAGACGACTCAGGTACTATCATCAGGTCGGTTCGAAGTAAGGCTCCCGTTTAAATCAAATCCAAATTGTTTAGGCAACTCCTTTGAGGTTGCGAAACGGCGGTTTTTGTCGCTTGAAAGACGATTGCATCGTGACCCTGAGTTGAAGAAAATGTACTTGGAATTCATGGAAGAGTACCTCTCCTTAGGTCATATGTCTGCTACTGACAATACGATTCCTTCTACTCCACACTACGTAATCCCTCATCAGTGTGTTCTGAGGCCCCAAAGTACGTCTACCAAGCTCAGAGTCGTGTTCGATGCTTCGTCCAAGACGTCCTCACAGATGGCCTTAAATGACATTCTGATGGTGGGACCTACCATTCAAGATGAATTATACTCGACACTGCTCCGTTTCCGTCTGCACAGGTTTGCCCTGACTGCTGATGTTAAAAAGATGTATCGCCAAGTGATGGTGAACGAAGCGGATCGGCAGTTTCAGCTCATAGTGTGGAGAAGAGACCCTTCTGAATCCTTGAGATTATACAAGCTCAACACTGTAACCTATGGGACTGGACCAGCCCCATTCTTAGCTATCCGGTGTTTGAAAAGGTTGAGTGAGTCTGCGAAGCTCTCATTCCCTAGAGCTGCTAACGTTATTGGGTCCGACTTTTACGTCGATGACTTGTTGACTGGTGCTGCATGCGTAGAGGAGCTAAGGGCAATTAAGTCCGAAGTGTCTCAGGTTCTTCAGACCGCAGGGTTTGAGTTGACTAAGTGGTTTTCAAACTCACCCGAGATCACCGCATCTGAGAGCACAGCCAAACCCATAACAATCTCGGATTCAGAGTCGACAAAGGCGTTAGGAATCTCATGGTTACCTACTGACGATGCCTTTAAGTTCAAAATTGACAAATCGGTTATGGGTCTCCGAGCGACAAAACGGAACATACTATCGGTGACATCAAAGTTGTTTGACCCCCTTGGTTTATTAAGTCCTATCGTTATAAAAGGCAAGATCCTATTGCAGGAGCTTTGGCTTAACAAACTAGATTGGGATGAGTCGATCCCGCTGCATTTGGAAACAGCGTGGAATAAGTTGAAAAATACACTATCTCAATTGGAAGACATATCCATATCTCGGTTTGTGTATTCCGATCCGATGTCACCGGTTCAAATACATGCCTTTGCTGACGCCTCCATGAGAGCGTATGGAGCGTGCGTCTATATACGTAGCAGAGCTGCAGAAGGTTTAAAAATATCATTGTTGACTTCGAAATCCAAAGTAGCGCCGCTCAAGACCAAAACGCTCCCAAGGCGCTATGTGCCGCTCACCTTCTCGCAGATCTCTGTCACAGAATCAAGCCCCTATTAAACGTGCCCATTGAACGAGTCGTTTATTGGTCGGATTCAGAGGTAACTCTCCATTGGATCCGGTCTCATCCATCGTCGTTGTCGACTTTCATTTCAAATAGAGTGGCTGAGATTCAAGAGTGGTCAGATGATGCTACGGGCCGGCATGTACCCACGAAACAGAACCCAGCAGATATTGTCTCAAGAGGTTGTGACGTCGACGAAATCGTTCAGTCAATTTGGTTCGAAGGACCATCATTTCTGAAAGAGGAAGAAGAAAACTGGCCCAAGAACGCTCATTTCGAAAACTCCGATGATCTTCAGCTGGAAAAGAGGAAGACTGCGGTCGGGTTGACCGCGGCTGTGCGAAGTTCGGAGCTGTTAGATGTCATCGAGAGATTCTCGTCACACCTCAAACTGCTTAGAGTGTTAGTGTATGTGTTCCGCTTTATAAGAATATGTAAAGACCCAAGCCTAAATTTCGAAAAAACTATCTCACCGACCGAATACAATGAAGCTTTTTATAAAATTGTCGAAATCGTCCAGCATCACGAGTATCAAGGAGAAATTGAAAAGGTTAGGAAAGGATCTACAATTGGTCCTAGTCTTCAGCGATTGAACCCATTCATCCATGAAGACACAGCGACTTGGTGCAACTTTTCGTTGTTGCGAGTGGCGGGGCGACTAGCCAAAGCTCCTATATCATACGATGCCAAGTTTCCTCTGCTTTTGACTAAGCGCTCGCAATTCGTGCGAAGCTATATTCGTCATATGCACCATGCGAATTTTCATGTCGGCCCACGAGCACTTGTGAGCATCCTTCGACAGAGCGTGTGGATAGTGAACGCTCAGGAGGTCTGCCGTCAGACAGTTCGATCATGTATGCGCTGTTTTAAATGCAAGCCTCGATTGCTGACGCAACTCATGGGGAATTTACCCGCAGATCGACTCCGTGCTCTCCGCCCATTTTCAATTTGCGGCGTTGATTTTTGTGGACCAGTGCACACGACATTGAAAATTTGCGGAAGGCCCCCATACAAGTCATACATTGCGCTTTTTGTTTGTTTTGCGTCCAAGGCGGTTCACCTAGAAATAGTTTCCGATCTAACCACTGATTGTTTTTTGTGGGCTTTTCAAAGGTTCGTCGGGCGCCGAGGATATCCCCAAGTCGTTCATTGCGACAACGGGACGAACTTCGTCGGAGCGAGCCGCCATCTCAGCGCTCTGCGGATCAGGCTCAAGGAGCAAGGAGACGCAATTCGCGACTTCGCGTCAAAGAACGGATGCGAATTTGCGTTCATACCGCCGCGAGCTCCTCACATGGGAGGGCTATGGGAGGCAGGTGTAAAAACTGCCAAGAGCCTACTCCTACGGGCGGTAGGCAGCGCGCTCCTAACCGCCGAAGAGCTCGTCACAGTCCTCGTCGGCATCGAGGTAATTATTAGTTATTGATCTGAATTATGAAGTCTAGTGTAAGTTAGGCTAGGGCAAAGCGGGAGCGCAATAAAAGCTCGCTCTCTCGCTCTTGGCGAATTCGCCCCGCTTTGCCACCGTAGGTTAGCTAGAGTAAGAGATTTGAATTGTGAAGAAAATATAGTTGTTCGCCAACCTTGAATTAGATCGAGCGTATCAATTTTTTCGCCCCGCCAAAATAAATAAATAAATAAATTAAATTACAGCCACCCAAAGTTTTCGGTAATTGATTAGAAAAACTCTTCTAATTTTTCAGCTTTGCTGGAAATTACGTCGATATATCTCCTGACCTACAGCAAATGACACCTGCCGACTGCGCAAATTGTATGTTCTTTCATTCCTAGCGTGTTGCGCGTGCATCGTATCCTTTGCCTTATGTCTGATGTGGTCAAACGTATCCTCTTTACCAAACTGTACAGTGCGATCTTCCAGCATCTGTAAATCTCTTAACAGCCTGTAGCTGGCTCCATCGACAATCATGTGCTGGCCAAAAGCGAGGCGATAAGAAGTCGTATTTATGGCTGAATAGACCGAGGAACGCAGCGCACAGCAAATGTTACTGAGCTTCTCATCCCAATTCTTTTGATCAGGGCGGACATATGATTTCATTGCAGCTATCACCGATCGGTTTACTCGTTCTGATGCGTTTGCCTGATATTTCCCTAGCAGCGCATTAAACACCTCAGACCTGAACTGTACACCATTATCCGAAACAATTGTTTCAGGATCCCCAAAACAATGGAACAATTCTTCTTCCAGATACCGTGCCATGACATCCGCAGTAAACTTTTTTACTGGCTGTTCAGGCCAGCAGTATACAGTTTCCGCGCACTGTGCCGGCTTCGCGCGCCTCGGGCCCGGCTCGCTCTCGCGCGCTCGGAGGGGCGCTCGGATCCACAATCCACGATCCACACGGCGCTCACGGCAGAAAAAGCACCATAAGTAGTAGTTACGTTTTCACCCCCGCTGCAACTGGTCGACATACCGCGCGAATACCCAGAGTTTAAACTGGAACATACACCTCGCCGTTGGAAATTGAACCTCGATCCGCCCCCTCCAAACATTGACCAGTTTAAACTGGAACAGACACCTCGCCGTTAGAAATTGAACCTCGATCCGCCCCCTCCAAACATTGGTCCTTCGAGCCGGATCTTCGCCTTCCCCGTAAGGAGAAGCCTACCCCAGCCAGCATCGGTGGATCGCTCCAAATTCAAGATAAGTAAGCCCAACACCAGTGCAGTGATTTTGTGCGAGTTTTCCATCCCAGTCCGAGTTCCCGTGACATATGTACATACATATGTATTCATTTCTCGCTCTAGTTCCAAATTAAACCATACTTCGTTCTGCCAACCTCCGATCCAGTATATACATTCCTACGTCTCCCAGCTACCCGCTGAGCTTTGGTTGCTGACATATGCACATGCATACAAGCACATGTACACATCGCAACGCAATCCAAGCGGCTGACAACAATCATAAATTCATATTCTTGCAATTACTTTGATGTTTTTTTTTTTCCATGCTGAACGTTCCATAGTTTTTCGGTTTTATGAATAAATAAAATAAATCACTGCGTCTCCGTATTTAACTATCGATCCATACATACGGCACAACATACTTATTTATCTTACATATACATACATAAGCATTTTAAATTATACATATTGTATATTAAACGGTTATCCACCGTTTTAACCGTTGTTTTACATCTCGTCAAAAGGGTGGGTCGTCAACCCAAGCCACGGTACATAGCACTTACATACACTTACGTTTCGTTTTCCATTTCGCTTTCGCTTCTCCACCGTTTGCTTGCGTTGTTGTTGGTGGGAGAATATTTTTCGGTGCCGCGCTTGACCGTAACGGAACGCCAAGTGACGCGCTATTCGTTTTGCAACCGACTCTATATAGGGGTACCTTGTGCATCAATATCATTGCTCATTAGTCGCTCTTGGTTGGACATTTTTTTTATTTGATCGTAGTATTTTATATTTATATATTCCGGCAACGGTGCCCGACTTCTACTATATAAATACTCGCGATAAATTCCGCCAAGGCCACTGACACGCTTCGACCAGAAACTCAGCGCTCCTGATGCTAGCACACTAACCCGCTCGCTCTCCCAAGTCCATTGAGATCAACTCCGAAGCCTGTGGGCGAAGGTGGACGCGGAGTTCGAGGCCTGTGTGGAGGCGATAACGGAAGTAGATCCAGAGGGGGTAGCTGACGTCCAGGAGATGTACGATGACTGCTACGCGGTCTACGCGCAATGCCTTGCCGAACTGAACGATCAGCTCGAACCCCCGACTGTTCCTCACACGGTTGCCGTCTTCCTCCATGTGACACTGAAGTTTTCAGTGGGGACTACCAGCAGTGGCCCACGTTCAGAGACCTGTTCACCGCCATATATATAGAGAACCCGAGGTTGGCTCCAGTAGAAAAAGTGTTCCACCTCAACAAAAAAACAAGCGGTGAGGCCCACGACATAGTGGCACAGGCTCCACTCACGAACGAAGGGTTCGCGTCCGTATGGAGCGCCCTCCGTGAGCGTTTCCAGAACAAGAGGCTGATACTCAAAGCCCAGCTGTAGATCCTTTTCAGTCTGCCCCAAATCCCCACCCAGTCAGCTGCAGCACTAAAAGAGCTTCAGAGGGCCGTCCACAAGTGCCTTACGACACTCAACCACTCCGAGGTCTCCACCAACAGCGAAGTGTTAGTGTACCTCATATCCGCAAAGTTGCCGAAAGCGACCTGATGCTCGCTCCAGCTATATTAACCAAAAAATGCTTTGCTTAAACTGTTTCGCAAGAGGTCACCAGATTCGTGAATGCCAAAGCGCCCACAACTGCAACACGTGTGGAGACCGGCATCATACGCTGCTGCACCGTGGCACTCCAGTTTCCAGCCAATCCGTGCCCAATTCCGAACCACTTCCGACTCTTGCCGAAGATCAGCCTAGCGTTCAGAACTATTTCGCCTCCGGCAAAAGGGCGGTACTCCTGGGCACAGAATTTATTAATATTTGCCACTTGGGGACAAATTTTCGCGCCCGCGCTCTAATCGACCCGGATTCCGAGGCGATGTTCATTACGGAACGTCTCTTCCAGATCATTAAGTTGCCATTCCGACTCGCCCAGGCACAGGTCTCGGGCCTCAATCAGACAATATCCGCTCAGTCCAAGAAGCTCTGCCATTTTTCTGGGGATCTGGGGTATTCAAGGGAAACGAAAATCACTTGAAAAGAAACAGTCCCCTACAAGAGCAGTACGACACCGTGATCCAAGAATACCTAGAGCTTGAACACATGACAGAAGTTGCTCCGACTCATGGGTCCTCAACCTACTACCTTCCGCACCACGCTGTCTTCAAGCCTGAGAGGACTACCACGAAGGTCCGCGTGGTATTTAACTCATCCAGCCCCTCGACCAACGGTGTGAGTTTGAATAATCTTCTGCACGCCGGCCCGGTCCTCCAATCGGACTTGACCCTCCAGATCCTAAAGTGGCGTTATTTCCGGTACGTTTTCAACGCGGACATCACCAAAATGTATCGCCAAATATGGGTTGACCCGAAACACACCCCTTTCCAGCGAATATTATTTCGAAACAAGGAGGGACACATCCGCGACTATGAACTTAAGACCGTAACCTTCGGAGTCAATTGCGCTCCTTTTCTTGTCATCCGAGTGTTGCAACAGCTAGCAAACGACGTCCAGTCCAGATTTCCGAAAGCAAGTCGCATTATCCGGTCATTCATGTATGTCGACGATGTCCTAGCCGGAGCTGACTCTACCGAGGAGGCTCGACTAACTATCCGCGAGTTGCAGGCCGCACTTAGCTCTGCAGGGTTTCCGCTGCGGAAGTGGACTTCAAACCACAAAGCTATCCTGGCAGGAATTCCGAATGCTCATCTTCTCCACACCGATTTTCTGGAGATGGAGGAAGAAGCACGGCTAAGACTCTCGGGATTCGCTGGAAAGCGACTTCAGACGAGTTTTTTTGTCCCTCCCGAGTTTGCGCCTGAGTCGTCATACACCAAGCGAGCAGTTCTGTCCCAGATCGCAAGGCAAAGTTTCCTGCGGAGCTACTCCGCTCTCGACCAAATCCATATTCCAAGATGGGTCGGCTCCCGGCCAGCGGTAAAAGTCGAACATCATGGGTTCTGCGATGCATCCGAGAAGGCTTACGGTGCCGCCATCTTCGTGCGCATTGAGGTTGACCGTTTGGTCGAGCTGCAGCTTCTCACAGCGAAAACGCGAGTCGCACCCGTGAAAACCGTGTCGCTCCCCCGGTTAGAGCTTTGCGGGCAGTGCTTTTGTCCGAAATGGCGGCGGCTATCCTGCCGAATATGCCAACAGCAAGTACGAGCTGCTATTGCTGGACCGATTCCACCATAGTCCTCGCCTGGCTGGCAAAGTCCGCGTGTCACTGGACCACGTTCGTGGCCAACCGAGTGACTAGGATATCTCAAGCGACCGATATTGAGAAGTGGTGCCACGTTCCATCCGAACAGAACCCCGCGGATTTAGCCAGCAGAGGCGTGCCCTTACAGGAGTTGGTGGATAACCAACTCTGGTGGCACGGACCAACTTGGCTGCAGAGCGGCCGAGATCAATGGCCGGCACCAGTTAGTAACTCCCCCGTTATGACCTTAGAGCAGCGAACTGTAAATGCCCATTTCGCACTCGACCCAGCCGAAGAGTTCCTCCAACGATTCTCCAATCTGGAGAGAGCTCTACGAGTCCGAGCATATATCCTGCGCTTTACCAAGCGCTGCCGGAAGTTAGCCACCGCGCAAAAGGGCCATCTTACGAGCGGCGAGATTACCGAAGCTGAAAAAACTATTATCCTAGAGACGCAGCGTAGAGCATACCCCGAGGAGTACCGCTGCCTAAGCGGTAAGCGGCCAACGCCACGGTCAAGTTCTATCCTGAACATGAACCCTTTCCTAGACCGCCATGGGTTGATCAGAGCATGCGGCCGTATTGCAGGCTCTGAAGTGCTAAGATACGACGAACGACATCCAATCATTCTCCAATACAATTGTCGATTGTCTCGCCTTCTCGCGCAATTTACACACCGGATAACTCTTCATGGTGGCAACCAATTGTTGGTGCGCCTCATTCGATCAAAGTATTGGATTCCAAAGGTTCAAAGGCTTATGAAGGGGGTTGTGAATTCCTGCAAGGTCTGCGTTATTCACAAAAGGAGGTTGCAAACCCAAATGATGGGAGATCTTCCAACCGAGCGGTCGTCCTTTTCCAGACCGTTTACGCATACAGGGATTGAATACGCGGGTCCTTTCGAAATACGCATGTCTGATCACGAAGGGGTATGTGTGCGTATTCGTGTGTTTTTCCACAAAGGCGATACATTTAGAACCCACGTCCGACCTCACCACCGAAAAATTTCTCGCCGCTTTCGCTCGGTTCGTCGCAAGGCGCGGATGTTCACAGCGTATCTATTCAGATAATGGAAAAACTTTCGTTGGTGCAGCAACCCTGCTTTCCAGTGACTTCCTTGACGCGTTTAAGGACTCGGTGACTGATGCGTATAGCCATCAGCGGGTTTCGTAGCGCTTCATCCCACCAGGAGCTCCACATATGGGAGGTCTATGGGAAGCCGGAGTGAAGAGTTTCAAAACTCTCTTCTACAAGGCCACGTCCACTCGGAAGTATACGTTTGAGGAACTTACTACGCTGCTCGCGAAGATTGAAGCGTGCCTCAATTCCAGGCCGCTCTCACCGATGTCCGATGATCCGACGGAGCTGCTAGCCCTCACTCCCGGGCACTTCCTTATTGGGGGACCCTTAATGAGTACGGCCGAGCCCGAAATAAAGGGGAACCTTAATTCGATCATCAATCGGTGGCAGCATTTGAAGGCCCTCAACCAACAGTTCTGTCAAAGGTGGATGGAGGAATACCTCAAAGAACTCCACAAGCGGGCTAAGTGGCAGACGCCGACGCCAAATCTGCAGGTTGGCGATATGGTGGTCATCAAAGAGGATAACCTGCCGTCCAACGAATGGCGGCTCGGAAGGATAACTTTCGTGTATCCCGGTGCCGACGACATGGTCCGTGTGGTGGATATCCTTACTGACCGCGGTACCCTCAAGAGACCGGTTGTAAAGGTCGTTTTCCTGACAGTAGAACCCCGTAGTTCCATCCAACAATAATAGTTCCATCCTCATCCAGACATGGCCCCACGGATCCGCGCCAGCCGCACCACGAAGAGCCGTCGTGATCGAGGGATCAACTCGTACCGTTGCCGGGTCTGCCGAGGAGTTCATCCGCTGCGGACCTGTCACCATTTCCTTCGCCTGAGCCCTGAGAAGAGACTCCGAGCTGTCCTCGTTAACAAATATTGCGGGAACTGCCTGGCCCACCAACACTCCGGCCAGGATTGTCGCAGTGGCGGGCTGTGCCGGGTGTGTGGCAAAAACCACCACACTCTACTCCACATACCCTCGTCTCGTCGTCCAGTCAGGAGCATCGTCGCCACCTACAGCGCCCCACGTCAGACTCCGTCCTCGGCGTCCAGCCCGCGCGGCTTCAGGAACATCGTCGCCATCTACAGCGCCCCACGTCGAACGTCGACCTTGGCGTCCAGCCCGCCCAGCCTCGGCTGCATTCAGACCAGCAGTATACAGTTTCCGCGCACTGTGCCGGCTCCGCGCGCCTCGGGCCCGGCCCGCTCTCGCGCGCTCGAAGGGGCGCTTGGATCCGCAATCCACGATCCACACGGCGCTCACGGCAGAAAAAGCACCATAAGGAGTAGTTCCGTTTTCACCCCCGAGAATAAACTGGAACCTACACCTCGCCGTTGAAAATTGAACCTCGATCCGCCCCCCTCCAAACACTGGCTTTAAGAAAGGAAACTTCGACAAGTGATCAACCACAATAAAAATCCCTATATGCCCAGAACGACTTCGGGGATACGGCCCCAGGAAATCGACAAACAATTTCTAGAAAAACCTATCCGATGCGCCAATGTTCCCTAACGGCGGTCGAAGGGTGTGATTGGGATTGCTTTGTGATCTTGCATACATGGCAATTATTTATATATGTCCTTACGTCGGACACCAAATTCGGCCAATAGTAGAAACGCCTAAGTTTTTCTAATGTTTTGTTTATCCCACAGTGGTTTTCGTGAGCGTCTTTTAAGGTTTCCTCGACTAATCCTCGTGGTATCCAAAGCTTCCAACATAAATCGTCAGCTACTTTGTCTCCCGCCGCGTGCTCGGCGCGTCGGTATATATACCCATCTACGATTTTCAAATCTGGAGTCTTGGACGCGTTTTCGACGAGTTTGTCTCTTAGGGCTACATACTCAGGCGACCTAAATTCTTCTGACTGAAGGTCAACAATGCTGGACAAAACTAATGCCGATAAGTCTTCGGTATTTGTGCGCGAAAGAGCATCTGGGACTACGTTTTGGCTACCCTTTCTATGCTGGATTTTAAACGGGAACCCCTGAAGTTTTAAGGACCATCTAGCTAACCGTGAACTGAGATCAGACTGGGTCATTAGCCATTTTAAAGATGCGTGGTCTGTTATGATGATGAACTCCTGCCCTTCGATGTAAGCCCTAAACTTCTTAACCGCTAAAACTGCTGCCAAACACTCTTTTTCGGTCACTGTGTAATTCCGTTGGCATTTATTTAGCTTGCGTGACATGAAAGCCACAGGTACTTCATCCTTGTCCTCATTGGTCTGCATCAACACGGCCCCCACGCCTGAGTCACTTGCATCACAATGTATGCTAAATGGTATATTGAATTTGGGGTATGCAAAACTGGGGCTGTGCTCATATGTTCCTTTAATAATTCGAACGACTTTTGTGCTTCTTCGCTCCAAACAAAGCTACGCTTTTGCTTTAGAGAACTTATGATACAATCCAGTTAAGCCAAGGAAACGTCGAACTTGCTTAATTGAACAAGGTACTGGAAAATCGGTAATAGCTGCTATTTTGTCTGGATATGTATTAATCGTGCCATTACCAATTACGTGACCTAAATATTTTACCTCCTTTATACAAAAATGACTCTTTTCAACATTTAGGGTTAAATTTGCTATTTTAAATTGAGTAGCTAGAATTCCTAATACCTCCAGATGCCGCTCAAATGTGTCAGACACGATCAAGAGGACATCAAGGTAGATGAAAACTTCATTTCGGAGATTTGCGGGGAGAACCTTATCCATGAGCGTTGACAATGTCTGAGATAAGTTAGTTAGCCCAAATGGCGTCACGGTGAACTGATAGAGAGGCCTCCCGGGAACAGTAAACGCCGTTTTATCCCGCGATTTCCTATCGAGCGGTATCTGCCAAAATGCGTCTTTTAGATCCAAGCTCGTAATGAACTCGGCCTTGGGCAATCTTGCCAAAATACCATCGATAAGCGGCATAGGGTATGCATCCTATACTGTAGAGTCGTTGAGTTTCCTGCTATCAATGCATAGTCGAACTTTGCCAGGTTTGCGCACTAATACTACTGGTGAGGACCAACTAAGCATTCGATCTAATTCATTGTACATCAGCTTCTCTATAGCAGGTGAAACTGAATAGTGACGCTGCTTGATTGGTTTTGCGTCAGCTATTTCAATCGAATGCGATATCAAGGTGGTGCGTCCTAAACCTTTGATAGCAAAGGAGCAGCTGCTCTAGCAGCTGCTAGTGTTTTTTGTTGATGTACAGTTTGTAGAAATAGAATCGTAATAAAATAGAAACAGCAAAAACACTTCTGTTCTTTCTTTGGGTTGTATTCGGAATGAATTCAATTTATTCTTCATAAACTTATTTAGCCTAAAGTACATAATGTTCTTGGTTGAGTTCTGTCGCTAAGGGCAGCGGCAGAACGGGATCATGTAGCATGCCATATGTATGTGTATATTTATGTTTGTAAGAATGTATATGCAGAAGGCATATACATTGGAATGCTCATTTGGCCACTTGGAATATATTGCCGACACTGCAGTTCTCACGCTGCAGGCCAGTCCACATATAAGGGACTGATCGTATTACGGCTCTTGAGTGTGGCTGTGTTAAACATCGCGACAAAGTGTCTTTATGTTTATGAGCGTGATACTCTACATTAACTTTGGGCATATGACCACTTGACATATTGTATACACTACAATACGGTGGGCATATGCTTATTTGGCATACAACATACTACACCTCCCTTTTTAGAGAAATAACGTAATATAATTATGTAGTTATTTATATATTTTGTTTTTATTCAATCCTTTTTTTTGATATCTTGTGTGTTGATTATCTCTTTTTTCTTATATTTATATTTTTTTTTTGTGTATATATGTATACATATATATGTATATAAATCAATAATTAAAAACAAATATTTTTTGTATTATTATTCTCAATGGTTGATCAGACCGTTTCATGAGGTATTTCAAATTTCATACCTGTATTTTTAGCCTATCTTTATGAACTGTGTGAAGGCTCCACAAAAGAGAACCAACACGAAAGAGAGACGCATACTACGCAGCAAAGAGAGCCAGCAGGTAAGAGAGCGAAGCGGCAGAGCGAGGAAGAGAGCCGACGGCGAATCATGCAAACACCCCCGAGCCGAAGCCGGCAGCCGAAAGCTGCGCAGCAGCAAAGCGGCAGAGAAGCTGCAAAAAAAGAAAAGCAGAGGCCTGGCACGGGCCAGCGAGGGCCAGGCTCGAGGCTACGAAAATCTCCGCCCGGAGTATCAAATGTACACGCGCAGACAGGATTTCCGATCCCTCACCAAATTGACCCAGCTCGTCTCTGCCTACGAAACCGCGCGGGACCGAGAAGCACTCCGCAGCATCGGGACTGCACAGAACCATCGAACCCGTGCCGCCTTTACCGGCAATGGAACCAACCCCCAACGGGGCAACACACACGAGACACCCGGGAAAACCGAGATCGCCAACCGAGGAATCGGCCAGGAGGAAGAGCAAGCGATCGATGTACAACGAGCCTTCCGGAACGCGGGGAAAACGGCCATTTCAGTGGTGCGTGCACAAACCGACAGAAGCTGTTCTGTTGGGAATGTGGCCACCGAGGGGTCCGGACCATCATCTGCTGCCGGAAACCCGCGTCGGGAAACGGATCGGGTCTCCGCCCAACTGGGACATGGACGGTGGCGCGCACCCAGGAACAGGAGAAACCCACCCATTAAGCATGACCGGAGGAAGGATCGCTGCCCTGGTGGACATCAATGGGAGAGCATTTGCTGCCACCCTCGACACTGGAGCCACACGATCTCATCAGTGACCGACGGGCGAAGGAGAAAGGGACGACCAAGAACAGGCGAGGGGTGAGGAACAGGATCCGCCTGGCAGAAACACAGGTGTCTCTTCCTATACTCCCCACGGTATTACACGACTTCATCTTGGGACTCGACATCCTCTGTGGCATCCGCGCAAGAATCCACTGTGGACGGGCATATCTACAGTTGAAGTTGCAGCAGAAACCTTCCGGGACGATACCATCATGCACCGCACAGCCACGCCCACGGGCCGTCACGTTTGCGGACTCCACTGCCATCCGAGACCAACCCCAGACCAACACCCCACAGCCTACCACGAACCATCCAACCGCCGCGACAACAAGTCCTTACCCGACAAGATCAAGCAACAACTCCAGGACTACGCCACCACAACAGGACACGAAGAAAGCTGCGACGGAAAGAACTGCGATACCGATGGATCCAACCATGGACAGTTCCCCGGCACGAATCCCGACACCACCAGGACAACGCAACACAACAGGGACTTTGACAGAGACAGCTACGGCTCCACTGGATCAATCCAGGGCCAGCTCGTCGAACCAGGAGTCACCAACAGGACACAGCAGGAAGCAAGGGACTTTGGCAGAGACAGCTACGGCTCCACTGGATCAATCCATGGCCAGCTCGTGGCCAAAAGAGAACCAACACGAAAGAGAGACGCATACTACGCAGCAAAGAGAGCCAGCAGGTAAGAGAGCGAAGCGGCAGAGCGAGGGAGAGAGCCGACGGCGAATCATGCAAACACCCCCGAGCCGAGGCCGGCAGCCGAAAGCTGCGCAGCAGCAAAGCGGCAGAGAAGCTGCAAAAAAAGAAAAGCAGAGGCCTGGCACGGGCCAGCGAGGGCCAGGCTCGAGAGGGATATCCAAGGGCTGAACCAGAACGGTTGGGAAAAAATAAACAGTGACCTGAACCCGCGAGAAGTGAAAAAATATATAAGTCGTGACCACCGTGACGAGGACCGGCCGCCGGACCCAAGGAAGGGAAAGCAAGGGTGAGCCACCTCACGTATGTGAGCTCTGGGGTGGCTAGATCGGTGCAGTAGGCAGGGTGTAAGCTCAGGAGTAGAAGTTTCCCAAAATGATAAATGCGTATCGAAATCCACATGGTAGCTATTAAATTTTTGTCGTTTATTCCCCCACAATAAAGACACCCACCTCAACCCACCGGTTTCAGAACTTTCGCCCGTAGGAGCCCGTCAGCCCCTAAGGGCTCTCCCCTTAGGTCATCACACAACAAATTTTGCTGTGGGGAAGGACCGGGCCCTGGACAGACTTAGAAGCTGTACCTCGGCCTGAGAACTTCCTTACAGATGGCGCCCGAGCAGGGACCCACGAGGGGAGAGTCGGTGAGCATAGGGGAGAAATTAAAAGAAGTGAAAAGTGAAAAGGCAACTAAGCAGCAGCAGAAAACTTCAAATTAGGGATTAGCAGCCCAAAATCAGAGCCCCGGCGAATAGCCAGCACCAATCTTTGATCCGTCAACTTGTGTACAGCTGAGGCTGGTTTACCTAATACCCCCCAAGCAACAGCCGCCGGCACGTGTCCCACGCGAGCCAGCGGCAGAGCGGAGAAGAGCAGCAAAGCAGCAGCGACAGAGCAGCGAGCCAGCGGCAGAGCGGAGAAGAACAGCAAAGCAGCAGCGACAGAGCAGCGAGACAGCGGCGGAGCGGAGACGTGCAGGAAAGCAGCGGCAGCGGCGCAGCGACAGAGCAGCAAAGCAGCAGCGGCGTCCCAGAGACAGAGAAGCGAGGCAGCGGCAGAGCGGAGAAGGCGCCGCGACAGAACAGCGGGACAGTGACAGAGAAGCCAGCAGCGGTAGAACAACGGAGCAGCGGGGGACAGAGGGCGAAGGCCGAGGAACAGCTAGATGGCAGAGGAGCCCTCGGTCACAGAGGAATGGCCACGGCTAATATAAGGCGGAGCAGGAACACGAGTCGGGGAGTTACCACCGAGCAGTCAGTGAGTTACCACCGAGCAGTCAGGGAGTTACCACCGAGCAGTCAGGGAGTTACCACCGGGCAGTCAGACAGTCACTACCGAGTAGTGAAGGAGTTAGTCATTCAGTTAATACCGAGCAGTCAGAGAGAGTTATTACCGAGCTTCCACAGGGAACCGTTCCCTGTACCGTTCCACGTATCCTTCGACAGGATCATCCAACCCAGTGCTGTGTACCCTAGAACAGGATCATCAATCGAGTACCGTACCGCGTGTCCTTCAAAAAGGACCCGCCACCTCAGTACCGTGTATCCTAGTATAGGATCGCCGATCCAGTACCTTGCCACGTATCCTTCGACAGGACCCCCACCTAGTGCTGTGTATCCTAGTACAGGAGCCCTGACCCAGTACCGTGCTGATAATGACTCACACCGGTGCCCAGATTAGTGGAACAGGATCAGGATGAACATCCGCTGGATAGCGTCCCGCAGGAAGGACGAGCTGCAGAGCCTGGCTAAGGAGTTTGGACTAGGAGAAACCGGGACGGTGGAGGATCTACGGAGCCGGATCAATGCATTCATCGCACGCCCTGGGCACCCCGAAGCCGTGCAGGCAAGGCTGGATGAATTGGCTACGCACTTTGGGAACATACCGAGCCCCAGGGACCACCGGGGCCCAGCCACATCACCCGGACCAGGGAGCAGGACGAGGATGGAAGACAGCAAGGAGGGACCAAAACTGCGATCCAAGGATCCACCCACGGATATCGCGAGACAGCAACCGAGACACTGGCCGCCCAGGACGAGCAACCACAACGAGCTGCCCAAGGACCACTCCAAGGAACCAGACCAGAGGCGTCCAGCAAGAACCACGAGCCAGGACCCACTACCACTGAACCCCTGGCCACGCCTAGCCACCAGACAACCACGGAAGGAGAACAGCCACGTTTTCCTCAGGGACATCGGGTCTCACGCCCCGGAGGTGGTGAGATCTCGTACTCGTTACTGGCGGACAAACTCCGGAAATGGGGATTTACTTTCGACGGCCACGCGGACCCACTAGCGTTCATCGAAAGGCTCGAGGAGCGAGTGGAATCATACGACGGGAGCCCCGAGCAGTTGCCGCGAGCTATCTCCGGTCTCCTTACAGGTAAGGCCGAAGGATGGTTCCGAACTTTTCAGTTGCAGGGACAGAATTGGACAGACTTTCGGAAAGAATTCCTAGAATTCTTCCTGCCCCCCAGATACTTCCAGCGGCTGGAAGACATCATACGAAGTCGTGAACAGAAGCACAAGGAATCCTTCCGGGATTACCTTATCGAATTACGTCTGATCAATTACTCGGGAACAGGAACTCAAGCGGATCTACGAAAATCTCCGCCCGGAGTATCAAATGTACACGCGCAGACAGGATTTCCGATCCCTCACAGAATTGACCCAGCTCGTCTCTGCCTACGAAACCGCGAGACCGAGAAGCACTCCGCAGCATCGGGACTGCACAGAACCATCGACCCCGTGCCGCCTTTACCGGCAATGGAACCAACCCCCAACGGGGCAACACACACGAGACACCCGGGAAAACCGAGATCGCCAACCGAGGAATCGGCCAGGAGGAAGAGCAAGCGATCGATGTACAACGAGCCTGCCGGAACGCGGGGAAAACGGCCATTTCAGTGGTGCGTGCACAAACCGACAGAAGCTGTTCTGTTGGGAATGTGGCCACCGAGGGGTCCGGACCATCATCTGCTGCCGGAAACCCGCGTCGGGAAACGGATCGGGTCTCCGCCCAACTGGGACATGGACGGAGGCGCGCACCCAGGAACAGGAGAAACCCACCCATTAAGCATGACCGGAAGAAGGATCGCTGCCCTGGTGGACATCAATGGGAGAGCATTTGCTGCCACCCTCGACACTGGAGCCACACGATCTCATCAGTGACCGACGGGCGAAGGAGATAGGGACGACCATGAACAAGCGAGGGGTGAGGACCAGGATCCGCCTGGCAGAAACACAGGTGTCTCTTCTTATACTCCCCACGGTATTACACGACTTCATCTTGGGACTCGACATCCTCTGTGGCATCCGCGCAAGAATCCACTGTGGACGGGCATATCTACAGTTGAAGTTGCAGCAGAAACCTTCCGGGACGATACCATCATGCACCGCCCAGCCACGCCCACGGGCCGTCACGTTTGCGGTCTCCACTGCCATCCGAGACCAACCCCAGACCAACACCCCACAGCCAACCACGAACCATCCAACCGCCGCGACAACAAGTCCTTACCCGACAAGATCAAGCAACAACTCCAGGACTACGCCACCACAACAGGACAGGAAGAAAGCTGCGACGGAAAGAACTGCGATACCGATGGATCCAACCATGGACAGTTCCCCGGCACGAATCCCGACACCACCAGGACAACGCAACACAACAGGGATTTTGACAGAGACAGCTACGGCTCCACTGGATCAATCCAGGGCCAGCTCGTCGAACCAGGAGTCACCAACAGGACACAGCAGGAAGCAAGGGACTTTGGCAGAGACAGCTACGGCTCCACTGGATCAATCCATGGCCAGCTCGTCGAACCAGGAGTCACAAACAGGACACAGCAGGAAGCCAGGGACTTTGGCAGAGACAGCTACGGCTCCACTGGGTCAATCCAGGGCCAGCTCGTCGAACCAGGAGTCACCAACAGGACACAGCAGGAAACAAGGGACTTTGGCAGAGACAGCTACGGCTCCACTGGATCAATCCTTGGCCAGCTCGTCGAACCAGGAGTCACCAACAGGACACAGCAGGAAGCAAAGGACTTTGGCAGAGACAGCTACGGCTCCACTGGATCAATCCAGGGCCAGCTCGTCGAACCAGGAGTCACAAACAGGACACAGCAGGAAGCCAGGGACTTTGGCAGAGACAGCTACGGCTCCACTGGGTCAATCCAGGGCCAGCTCGTCGAACCAGGAGTCACCAACAGGACACAGCAGGAAGCAAGGGACTTTGGCAGAGACAGCTACGGCTGCACTGGATCAATCCAGGGCCAGCTCATCGAACCGGTAGTCACCACGTAGTCATCCAACACGACAGCAATCACGCAAGCCACGAACCCCGATACCACAGGACGAGATCACAGAAACCCCGACGACGGACTACCAACTGGAGCCATTAGCCGACGCTGAGATAGCTCGGGAACGCAACTCGTTTCGCCCAGCCGACTCGAATGACTACGAGAACGCGATCTTGGCCACCATTACCGCCCTGGAACTGGAGGACCTATCGCCGTGGCAGCAAGCCCTATACCGCACAACAGCCTAGCCATCAACAGCAGCACATCGGACACCACAGGCTTCAGCCCAGCATTCATCGTACTCGGCCGGGAACCTCGGTTGCCTGGAGCCTTCTACGAAGAGGCGACCCCAGGACTAGGCGAAGTGACAGAGATCCCAACCGACAATGCCAAGCGACTCAAGGAAATCTTCGCCATCGTACAGGAAAATACCCAGCAGGCATCACAGACGCAGAGCAGGAACTACAACCTACGTCGACGCGAATGGAGACCCACGATCGGGACGCTCGTGATGCTACGCCAACATCACCTGTCCAAAGCGGCGGACAACTTCGCTGCCAAACTGGCTCCCAAATATGAGGGGCCTCGAGGAAAACCTCGAGTTCATGAGGGCCACTTATGGTAGTGAGCAGCCGTAATGTCCTCGCCCCACAAGGGGCAACCGCGTACACACGCAGTAAGATAGCTTAACTCCCCTTAAGGGGTTAGGGTAAGAAACGCACCGATCAGGGAAACCCGGACCCGACGGGTTGCACGGCCCGAGAGGCCGAACCAGGAAACCCGAGTCACCCAAAGGAGGACAGCGACATGTCATTGGGCTTGGAAGAGGCAGAGGCGGGCGTACTGCTCACAGCGTTCGAGGAGATGCCCGAGTTAAACGTGTTGCAGGAGGAACAGGCATGGCCAATCGCCCCAGTCGCCTGGCGGGTAAGCACGCCTGACCGCCGCATCCCGCAAAGCCTGCTGGAAGGCGCTAGCGCACAGGCAAACGCGGCGCGGCACGGGCGCAGCCGGGTCCGCAGCCTAGAATACCACGACGGCCAACGCTTCCGCGTGTCCATCAGCGGAAATTTGGTGCGCATTTCACCGCGCCCCACCCCTAAGTAGGAAGGGAGTGTGAAGGCATAAGCCTCCACAAAAGAGAACCAACACGAAAGAGAGACGCATACTACGCGCAGCAAAGAGAGCCAGCAGGGAAGAGAGCGAAGCGGCAGCGAAGCCGTCGATCGGTCTTACGCCCACGCGAACTATGCAAACACCCCCGAGCCGAGGCCGGCAGCCGAAAGCTGCGCAGCAGCGAAGCGGCAGAGAAGCTGCAAAAAAAGAAAAGCAGAGGCCTGGCACGGGCCAGCGCGGGCCAGGCTCGAGAGGGATCTCCGAGGGCTGAACCAGAACGGTTGGGAAAAAATAAACAGTGACCCGACCCCGCGAGAAGTGAAAAAATATATAAGTCGTGACCACCGTGACGAGGACCGGCCGCCGGACCCAAGGAAGGGAAAGCAAGGGTGAGCCACCTCACGTATGTGAGCTCTGGGGTGGCTAGATCGGTGCAGTAGGCAGGGTGTAAGCTCAGGAGTAGAAGTTTCCCAAAATGATAAATGCGTATCGAAATCCACATGGTAGCTATTAAATTTTTGTCGTTTATTCCCCCACAAAAAAGACACCCACCTCAACCCACCGGTTTCAGAACCTTCGCCCGTAGGAGTCCCTCAGCCCCTCCCCCTCTCTTCCCTATTCCCTGGGGCCCGGCGTAGTGGATGTGAGTCGTAAATCATGCGGCATCCACACAAGCTGGGCTTCCCTTTCCCATACCTTTCTCCCCTGGGGACCCGGCGATGCTGGATGTGAGTCGTGGATTCACGCGGCATCCGCAAAGCTGGGTTCCCTCTCCTACACCCTCGCCCTGGGGACCCGGCGACGCAGATGTGAGTCGTGGATCATGCGGCATCTGCTAAGCTGGGCTCCCCTCTCCCCTACCCCTCCGACCCCTGACCCAAACCCCCTCCTCCCGCCACGCATGACCCCCAACGCACGTCTCTGCAGCTCCCCAAGCACGGGTTCACCCACGCCTCGATCCACCCCACGGGTGCGCTTTCGCTGCGAACGGCTCTCCCCTTAGGTCCTCACACAACAAATTTTGCTGTGGGGAAGGACCGGGCCCTGGACATACTGAGAAGCTGTACCTCGGCCTGAGAACTTCCTTACAACTGTTTTTCTCTTATTTTTACTATCTTTAATGGTAATGTTATCTTTATCTACTATGCATATGACCTCAAACGGTTCTATATACCTAGGGTCTAACTTGTGTCCTACTTCGTTTTTTAATAGTACTTTGTTTCCTATTTCTATGCTTACATCTGATGCTTTGTTATCATTATACCCGATACTCAAAATGAGTATTGGGGTATATTAGATTTGTGGTAAAAGTGGATGTGTGTAACGTCCAGAAAGAATCGTTTCCGACCCCATAAAGTATATATATTCTTGATCAGCATCAATAGCCGAGTCGATTGAGCCATGTCTGTCTGTCCGTCTGTCCGTCCGTCCGTCTGTCCGTCTGTCCGTCCCCTTCAGCGCCTAATGCTCAAAGACTATAAGAGCTAGAGCAACGATGTTTTGGATCCAGACTTCTGTGATATGTCACTGCTACAAAAATATTTCAAAACTTTGCCCCGCCCACTTCTGCCCCCACAAAGGGCGAAAATCTGTGGCATCCACAATTTCGACGATACGAGAAAACCAAAAACGCAGAATCGTAGAGAATGACCATATCTTTTAGACTGCGGAATCTGAATTGGATCGTATTATTATTATAGCCAGCATCAAGAAAACAATTTCATTTTTTCTCGCCCTGTCTCTCTCTAACACACACGTAGCATAGGCGGCTTTGCTTAGAGTAAAACATTAGCGCCTAGATCTCAGAGACTATAAAAGCTAGTGCAACCAAATTTGGTATCCACAATCCTAATATATCGGATCGAGACGAGTTTGTTTCAAAATTTCGCCACACCCCCTTCCGCCCCCGCAAAGGATGCAAATCTGGGGATATTCACAAATCTCAGAGACTATTAAAGGTAGAGTAACCAAATTTAGTATCCGCACTCCTGTTAGATCTCACTATAAAACGTATATCCCAAAATTTCGCCCCACCCCCTTCCGCCCCCACAAAGGACGAAAATCTGTTGCATCCACAATATTGCAGATTTGAGAAAACTAAAAACGCAGAATCATAGTCACGCTCAGACTGATTTTCTGTCTCTCTCGCACGCACTCTTTGTCGTGTCGTTTAATATTAGCGGCGTCTGCCGGAGGAGAGCCATACTGACTAAGTATCGGGTATAACTGTGAGTTGCAGTGTCCGCAGCAACTCACAACGTTCCCCCTCGTTTATTTCTGGCTTTACTATTTTCTAGCGATATTCTAGCTCTTTGATATGCTGTTTGTAGTCTAAACTTTATTTCTTTTTCATAGTCATCTATGTTATATAATGGGTCTATTCTAGTTACTTTATTAAAATCTATAAACTGTCTTGGTAATCTGCCAAAGACTAGCTCATATGGACAATATTCATGCGATGCCGAGGGTGTTGTGTTGAAACAATAAGTAAAATATTGTATCCAAACAGATTTTGTCTGTTTTGTCTGCAGATATGTATGAACGAACGTATTCATTGAATGTTCTATGACTTCGTTCTATTGTCCCTAAGGTCTGGTGGTGGTGTGCAGTGGACGTTATGTTGTCTATCTTAAGATATTTGCACAAATCATTTATTATTGAATTCTTATATTCTGTTCCCATGTCCGTAATCAACGTCTTCATCGGACCGTACTTCAGAATAAAGTTTTCAAAGATTGCTTTGGCAACGGTTGTTGCGCTTTTATTTGGAATTGGTATGGATACTAAATACTTTGTTAAATCGCATATTAGCGTAATCTGCATATTCATTGCCATTTTCTGAGCATGTTAGTGGACCTATAGTATCCACTATCACTCTATCAAAAGCCATGGTTGGTGTTTCCGTTAGTGTCATTGGGGTCCTAATATGAGTTGTTATTTTAGATTTTTGTCATTTTTGACATTTACGTATGTATCCTCTGATATGACGAGTCATGTTTTTCCAATAGTAATGTCTTTTCATTTTCGCTAACGTTTTCGAAATGCCATTATGACCTCCTTGAGTTGGATCGTCGTGAAATTTAGACAGTATCGCTTCTTGATCTTTTTCATTTTCTATTTGGGTCACCTCCTTGGGTAGCTAACATCAATTCTTGCTACAACTTTTCTTCCATGTTTCAAAAAACATATGTGATTTTGTATGTTCAAGGCCACTACTTTTCGTACTTCGTCATTACAAATGACTTCATATACTTTGGGCTTAGAAGCGTTGTCAAGAGTTTACATAGGCAAATCTTCTTGTACATTTCCTGCGCAGTAATTTTTCTGTCTATTTTTTTTGCCTGGTAGTGACTTTCAGGACTTTATTGTGCATGTCTTTTAGGTCGGATATGGTAATCCTGGATAGGGCGTCTGCCACGAAATTGTCTTTACCCTTGAGATATTCGACTGTGAAATAAAATTCTTCTAGATCTAATCTTGGATTTGTCATTGAAAACAAATAAGATAGTGGTCTGTGGTCTGTCTTTACTGTAAAATGTTTTCCATAAATATATGGTCTTTAATGTGTAATTTCGCAGTGAATTGCTGCTAACTCTTGTTCTGTAGTAGTTTTGTTGCTTTCACCTTTGGTGAATGAGCGTGAAGCATATGCAACTGGGAGATGTTTATCTCCATATTTTTGTGTTAGAACAGCTCCACATGCGTGTTTACTTGCATCTGTCATTATGCAAAATTCTTTATTGAAATCTGGATATTTTAATAATGTGGGTTTAATTAAAGCCTTTTTTAAGTAATCGAATGCATTTTGGCATTCATCTGTCCATTGAAAGGTGACATTCTTTTTACATAATCGAGTTATGTGCCGTGAATAGTCGGCGAAATTTTTTATGAAACGTCTATAGTAATTGCAAAATGCAACGAATCTTCTAGTGCTATCTGCGTCTGTAGGGACTGGATATTTTTCGATGACATCATATTATTTATCGTCGGGCAAAATGCCTTGATCAGTCACTTCGTGCATGAAGAAAGCGCATTTTTCTGGATGTAGCTTAAGGTTGTTTTTCCTACACAAATCCAAAACGTCTGTTAAGTTTTTGATCATGTGGTTTTCGGAACAACCGATGACTATTAGGTCATCCACATACAAGAATGCTTGTGAAGTATTAAATCCAGAAAAATCAATTGTCATCATTCTTTGAAAGGAATTTGGCGCTATTTTAAGACCATAAGGTAGTCTAGTGAATTGGTGAATTGGTTTCTAGAGTGTTGTTTCAGCTCTATTGATGAAATCCAGACATTAAGTCTAGACATGAAAAATATTTGGCTCTACCCAACTGATCAAGAATATCATCTATTCTTGGAATTGGAAATTTATCGGACAATAATTTTTTGTTTATTTGACGATAGTCAATGACTAAACGCCATCTTTTATTTTCAGATCCTGGGAGACCTTTTTTGGATACAATTAGTATTGGACTATTGTACTCCGAACCTGATGGTTCTACTATTTTGTCCAGAATGAGTTTTTCTACCTGTTTATTGATTTCGTCTTTGTGTGCGTGTGGAATTCTATAATTTTTTGTGTATACCGGGTTGTTATCCTTCAATCTTAGCTCTTGCCTATAAAAATTATTCGTTGTTATCAATTCGGTTTCAAGTCCGAATATGTCTGTATACTGTGTGCATAAATCTTTTAGTTTTGTTTTAAATAGTGGCGGAATGTTTTTAGTTATCTTTTTCATGACATCTTCGTGTCTATCTTTGCTAATTTCTTGGACTATATCATAGTCATAGTTATTTTATTAATATTTAGGATTTTGGTTGAATTTGTTGTATTCAACACTCGGACAAAAATTTTGTTTTTATTGGAAATTGTATTTCCAATGAATATTCCGTCCTCAATTTCTTGATTCGGGATTAGAACAGTATCTTCTGTTGACGCTAATTTATTTTGTCGGACAACTTCAGCGCGTGCTGGAAGAATTGTGGCATTATTATCACAAGTGTGTGTGATAGGTATGTTTATTGGGAAGTTAAGATTGTTTGGCCGTAGTATTAGAGTGTCACTAGTATGTGTACAATCTAATAGGCAATTGAATTTTTTAATGAAGTCTATACCTATAATGCCGTCGCTAGGGATTGGAAAGTTTTGTTCAACTAAATGATAATCGTGTGGGATTATATACTTTCCTGTAGATAATTCTACGCATGCTAAACCTTTTGAAAAAACTGAACCTTCGCCGATTCCTGATATTTTGGTTGATATGTTAACATTAACATCAAAAATATCGACATTTTCTTTTAGTATTTAATTGTCTGCACTGTAGTATGCTCATATTAAAGTAAAGTAAAGTATTCATTATTTCGAATACCCACTGTACCGACAGTACTTAAAGAATACACACTGTAACACTTTGTTTCAGTGTTTACGTAACAATAAAGTCCCAGACATTCTGGGTGATCGTATTACGATTCACTCAAGAATGCCTCGAGCGACCCAAGTGCAGCGTCAGCATGTTCCCATTGACGGCACTAATATACATGCATACACACATATATCTTCCCTCGCGCTCTCGCTGCCAACAGCGCTGAGCATATTCACACATATACATACTAACATATAAGAGATAAGAAGACATAGTTCTGCCGCTACGCTGCCGGCGTCACTGGCAGCGCAGCTCCGCGGCTTTTGGCTTACAAAAGCCCAAAAAACAATTGTAAAATGCAGAATATAAAACCCAATAAAACAGATCGGAGGGTTGACCCCCAAAGATCCAAGAAAAGGATTGTACGTCGTTTACATGGCGACCGTGACAGGACCGATATACGTCCTACGCGATGGATCGATCTAGGTTAGGTTAGGTTAAGGCGGTAGCCGGGAGGGGGGGGATAAGAGCCTCCCGCCCCCAAGCTCACTTGGACCTATAAACAGGTCCGTTGTGTTGCCGCATGGGCATGTGCCCCTTCGCGTTGCCCGAACCGTGAGAGCATACTACTGCAGGTTAAGGGCAGTCCCATCCGGTGGCTTGGATGTATTTGGACAAGGTCCCTGGTTTGATTACGGATAGGTCCGAAATGTCCGTGAGGAAAGCGGCCCCGAGAATACGAAGACGACGATTTCCAAGGGCTGGGCAGTGGCAGAAGAAGTGGGGGACCGATTCCTCCTCCTCCTCGTCGCGACAACTCCTGCAGAAGTCGTTATGAGGGATTGACAGTCTAGAGGCGTGAGTGCCGATCTGCCAGTGTCCCGTAATGGCTCTAGTAACTGCAGAGCACTGTGCTCTGCTGAGTTTATACAGCTCTGCTGAGCGCTTCTTCGATCGATATGGCCATATCAATCTTGAGACTTTACAGGAAACGGTTTGCTGCCATCTCCTATTGGCATTTTGCTCGAACAATTCGTGCGTTAGGAGCCTGCACGTAGCCAAGGGCATCGCTACTTGCTCCCTCTCAGATAGGAGAGGAATCGTAGTACCCTGCCTGGCTAGCTCGTCGGCGGCGTCATTTCCCTCGATGTCCCTGTGGCCGGGGACCCATATAAGGAAGAGATCTAACTGCTCTGCGATCTAGTGCAGAGACCTGCGGCAGTCATTTACAGTCGCTGAGTTCGACGATATTGAGCCTAGAGCTTTGATAGCTGCTTGGCTGTCCGAGAAGACGCACACTAAGTGCGTATCTAGGAGTAGTTTGGAGACGATCGAAATGGCCTCCTTGATGGCTTCAACCGCCGCTTGGAACACACTACAGTGATCCGGGAGCCTGAAGCAATGACTGATGTTCAGCTCGCTGCAGTAGACTCCGCCTCCCACGCGGCCGTCTAGCTTTGAGCCATCAGTGTAGAAGTGGACCGCATTTGCAGGCCCTGGTTCGCCCATCTCCCAGTCCTCCCTAGATGGGATTGATACCTGGAAGGGCGTCGAGAGGTGATCACTGGGGATACAGTAATCTGTCCTCTCTGGTAATTGCGGGAGTCTCATCAGGATTCCCGAGTGCCCAACCGCGGATGCTTTCCACAGTCTGGCTTCTCTCATTCGGAGGGCGGAAAGTGTTGCCACCTTCTTTCCCATGAGATCAACCGGGAGGAGGTCCAGCACAGTATCCAGGGCTTCCCCTGGAGTAGTGCATAGCCCGCCAGTTATGCATAGCTCTGCCATGCGTTGAACTCTGCTGAGTTTATTGAGGCCTGTCCTTTTATCCAAGGCTGGCCACCATACCACCACTCCATAGAGCATGATTGGTCGTATGATGGCGGTGTAGAGCCACCGAACTATATAGGAGGTCATTCCCCATTTTAGTCCGATGGCTTTCCTGCAAGTATAGAGGGCCACTGTGGCCTTCTTTACTCTATCCTCTATGCTCAATTTCCAATCGAGCTTTCTATCGAGGATAAGGCCAAGATACTTGGCGTTGTTGCTGAAGACTAGCGTTTCCCCACATAGTCTTGGGGGAATCAGTGCCGGAACTTTGTACTTCCTAGTGAAAAGCACCAGTTCCGTTTTAGACGGGTTGACGCCTAACCCGCATTTGTCTGCCCATTTCGACATTTTCGTGAGAGTACTTGTCATGCACTCACACAACGTCTGCGGAAATTTTCCGGAGAATGCTATGGCAACGTCGTCCGCGTACGCCACCACGCGGCAGCCACCCCCCTCTATCTCCCGCAGCAGTGTGTTCACTGCCACGTTCCATAGGAGGGGCGAGAGGACTCCGCCCTGCGGTGTGCCTCTGCTGACAAATCTGGTACACGTTGACGTCCCCCAGTGATGCCTCAACCGTCCTGCATTGTAGCATCTGATCGATCAAGCTCACCGTCCTGGAGTCAACGCCCAGATCCGTCAGTGCGCCCGTGATAGCGGTCGGAAGGATGTTGTTAAAGGCGCCTTCTATGTCGAGGAAGGCTACTAGGGTGTACTCCTTAAAATTAAGGGACGCTTCGATGATCGATGTGATCGAGTGTAGGGCCGTTTCGGTGGATCTTCCCTTCCGATAGGCATGCTGGGAGTCTGAGATCAGACTGGACGGAATGCACGCCGTTAGATGCAGCCCCAGGAGCCGCTCCATCGCCTTTAGAAGAAAAGACGATAGACTTATGGGTCTGAAATCTTTTGGGGCAGTGTGCGAGGGCTTGCCTGCCTTGGGTATGAATACGACTTTGGTCTGAAGCCAGGTGTCAGGAATGCACCCGTGGGAGAAGATTCCCTCGTAAATTATTTTGAGCCAGTTAATGGCTTTGTGTCCCGCGTGAATCACTTGGGCAGGGAAAATGCCGTCTGGCCCCGCGGACTTGTAGGGTTTAAGACTTCTGATCGCCCAGGAAATGTTCTCCTGGCTTAGCAATCTCAGGATGGCATTTGAGGCGACGGAAGGAGGCGCGAGGTAGTTGGGTCTGTTTTCATCGCAGCCAGGGAAGTGGGTATTTAGGAGAAGATTTAGCGACTCCTCGCTGGACGTAGTCCACGACTGGTCGGTGTTCTTCAAGTAGCCCAGGGTGGGTGTTGTCTTCGAGAGAACTCTGCGCAAGCGTGAGGCTTCTGAGTTACTCTCGATTTCGCTGCAGAACTTACGCCAGGAGGCGCGTTTGGCTTTTCTAAGTTCTTTGTTGTAGGTTGACAGACTGGCTTTGTACTCGGCCCAGTTTTGCTCAACGTTTTCAGCCTTAGCTTTATTGAAGAGTCTCCGGGAGGCTTTCCGGAGTTCACCCCGGAGTTCATCCGGCCTCTGTTCTTGCCAGAGGGGCATGCTTTGTCGAGCGCCTTAATGCAGGCGTCGGTAAAGATCTTAAGAAGACGAGTCGTGGCCTCCGTGGAGAACTCCTCCTCAGATGGGGGCTCAGGGAGAACACGACAGAGGTAGTCAGAATACCGAGTCCAGTTTGTCCGCCTGATGTTCCGGAATCGGACTGGCTTCGGCACTGAGAAGGAGAAGACAGTTTCCACGTACCTGTGGTCCGAGAAGGAGTGCTCTTCCAGGACCCTCCAGGATACAATGTTACGCTGTATCTCATGAGAGGCAAGCGTGAGGTCCAGGACCTCCTTGCGGTTTTTAATGATAAAGGTGGGATCACTACCCCGGTTTAATAAGACCATCTGTGTGGTCAGTAAGTAACTGAAAAGGTACTCACCCCTTTCGTTTGTGTCAGTGCTTCCCCACTGACAGTGATGTGCATTGGCATCACACCCCACAATTAGGCCGATGTCCTTGGCCGAGCAGTCTGCGATTAGAGCCCGGAGAGGCGCGTGTGGAGGGGGGGTCTGGTTGTTCATGCCCCATGTATGCGGAGCAGATCCTCAGTGAGCGCTCCTGGCCTTCGAGGCTCACTGCGGTGTGGTCTTCATTGCTGAAATTTGGGAGCAAAAATAAGTGCAACTCTCTTTTTGCAAGAATGCAGGTACGAGTTTTACCTGCGGTTTCAGCTACATATAGCTTGTAGTCAGAAGTCCTCAGACCGGAGACCCTGTTTCCGAGGATCCAGGGCTCCTGAATGAGAACTATGTCGGCTCCACCCTTGGCCAGGTGGAGCAGTAGAGCAGCGCATGCTGCCTTACAATGGTGGAGGTTTATCTGCAGGAGCGTCAACGACATTCCTGAGGCTCGCCTCCACCATTGTTACTTCTGGATCGCTGTCAGGGGACTCCGGCTCCTCCCCGACAACGATATGGCTGAGACCTCTGGCTAGGTCGCTCTCGTCGAACGCGTAGTCGTCCAGGATGTCGTCCGACATCATGGACGCCGCATCCGACGCCGGGTTATCTTCCTCGCACGAGGCCCCCTCTTTCGGGATCTCCGGCAGCTCCGGGTCTGGCTCGACCTCCGCTTGCCTGCCCTTGCGATCGGACTTGTACGTGGATATGGTGACCTTCTTATAGCCATAATCCACTACACCGTCCGACTTTGCGAGGAGATCTATTGATTCCTCATTTAGGACGAGGATAATCTGGCGCCTCTGCCCTTGGATATCCTCCACCTTTGCCACCTTCCAATCGGCTGTAGGAAGGTGGGGGTTGCAGACCTACAGTAACCTAAGGATCTTCTCAGGCTCTGCAGGCTTAGCCGAGACCCACGCTCTGGCTCTCGGGCGACTAGGGACATCTTCCCACTTCACGGCCTCCAGTTTCGCCCCTGGATAGACCTCTTTTACGGCCGCCACCGCCTTCATGTAGAGGGCCGCAGAGCGAGCGTCTTGGCAGGCGATGGCTTTCACCTTGCCTTGATGCCACCCTGCGTCCTCACACTTTGGCGGTGGTCCGCCGTTCTCCTCCAGTTCCAGTAGGAACCGGTCCTGGAGCTCGTTCTCCACCAGGTGCCACTTATCGCGGGGGACATGGCCGTCCTCGGCGCCCCTGTCCAGGACACCAATCAGGGTCTGGCCCCTCGCCACCGCAGCGAACGACCGGTTCGTGAGGTGGGTCTTCACCCGCTTGGTTTGCTGGGCTTGACCTGGCTGATTTGCGGGGTCCTCCGCTGAGCGTTGCCGCTTGTTGGGGGCCTTGGCTGCGCCCTTTCCGGCTTTGGCTGGCTGGAACAGTTCAAGGATTGAGGAGGCCCACAGCCTCTGCTCCTTTCCTTCGGCTGACGCCTTGAAATTCGGGTCTTCGTTGGACAGGATGAAGGCCGCTCGTCTCCTGTCCTGGTACGACGGCTTTCCTCCCCGTGGTGCAGAGACGCTGCCCGCCGGGGGTCCCAAGGGTTCTTCGGTCCCGGTGCGCTTACCAGCCGCGATTACGCTCTGCTTGGCAGCCACACCGGTATCCGCTTCGCCCTTGGAGCCACCCGACTTGGAAGGACCCGATTGGCTTTTCGGGCCCCCCCTCGCTGCGGCTGCTGCCTGAAGACGGTGGACCGACTCAGTCTCCTTCCCCGTCTTCTTTGGACCCGGTTTCCCAGGCGCTGGTGCAGAGGGATTGGCTTGTCCCTCCGGTACTTTAAGAGGAGTACCGAGCTCCTTTGCGGTGTTTTTATTTGTTATATATGATTTGTTTGGCATTTTTGCTCCCACGAGTAGGCGGGAAGGGGTTGGTCACCCGAGGCATAGCCCGCTTGCCCCGGGAAGCCTGATTTAAACTGGAGGTCGGCAGGTATCCAGAGTCCGCATATTAGCGACCGGGCACCCCCCCGGCCATGCATCCCTCGGCATATAACAGTGTCACCTTGGATTGGGGTAATTTCACTGAGAGTTTTCTTCTCTCCGCCCGACTACCATTTGCCAGCATCCTAGCAGAGACATGACCGTGCTAGGACCTGTTTCCAGCCGCCCTCACGGGGAGAGTATACGGCGGGTGACGGCTCGCTCGCAACCCTCTGTGTCCTAGGGGGGGTGTGAGACGCAGACCGCACCGGGTATTACTAACCGGAGCGGCTGCGCCTCAGTTCCGAGTTCACAGTTGTGCGAGCCGACCCGTCATCCGTTTGTCCCCCTGTAGCACCCAATGGCTGACGGCCCTAAGGATTGGAAAAAAAAAAAAAAAAATTTCTAAAAAAGTGTTAAAAATAATAAAGACAAAGAATGGTCGACATAAAAAAAAAAAAATAACACTATGTGATTTTGTTTTAAAAATCGGACACAGTCAAAAGAAAATTGATGAATTGGAAAAACTATTGAAATAGTGTTGTCCCCAGTGCCAGTGCTAAGGAAAACCCGCAGCAGAAAGCCAAACTAGCCGTTTCGCCAGACCCATGCACGACTGCCGACGATATTACGCACAAACCCATGTTGGATTATAATTTATACCCTTAAATTTGGGGACTACAATGCGGCCAGAAATATATAATACCCAAGAAGATTTAACAGCCCGCGCTACAAAGAGCGTACACGCAACATAAAACCTGTGCGAAGACCAGCACCGGCCCCACCAGACCCAGCAAGGGCCAATAATATAAGTGCGAGTGGCATAGGACCGCCCCTTGCACCGTCGATGGACCAACAGATTCTGCTCCTACCGAGCAAAGGGATGCACTCAGCCTACAAGAGGCTTTAAAAGTGTACCCAAACAATGGACCTCGCCCACTCAAAATAGCTGAGTACCGGGCACGACAAAAAAAAACCCCCCAACCCCCCACCAACAAAGGATCAACTTAGCACTGCTGCGAAGAAACGCAAATGAGATGCAGAAATGCCATGCCTCATATTGCCAATAATTATAATTTTCTAACTCAAGTTGAAGCACCCTTAAAGTACAACTTGAAAATACTAACCTCTGTTAGGCTATTACTAAAACCATGTGATCGATGTTGAATTATATAATGAACGAGGAGGAACGTTGTGAGTTGCTGCGGACACCGCAACTCTACAGTTATACCCGATACTAAATCAGTATGGCTCTCCTCCGGCAGACGCCGCTAATATTAAACGACACGACAAAGAGTGCGTGCGAGAGAGACAGAAAATCAGTCTGAGCGTGACGTCACGCGCTGCGTAGCCACTGCAAATTGATTTTTTTCCTTTGGCTATAAAAATGATCTGATCTGATCCAGATTCAGCAATCTGATAGATATGGTCGTTATCTATGATTCTGCGTTTTTAGTTTTCTCAAATCTGCAATATTGTGGATGTAACAGATTTTCGTCCTTTGTGTGGGCGGAAGGGGGTGGTGCGAAATTTTGAGATAAAGGTTTTATAGTGAGATCTAACAGAAGTGCGGATACCAAATTTGGTTACTCTAGCTTCAATAGTCTCTGAGATTTGTGAATATCCCCAGATTTGCATCCTTTGCGGGGGCGGAAGGGGGTGTGGCGAAATTTTGAAACAAACTCGTCTCGGTCCGATATATTAGGAGTGTGGATACCAAATTTGGTTGCTCTAGCTTTTATAGTCTCTGAGATCTAGGCGCTAATGTTTTACTCTAAGCAAAGCCGCCTATGCTACGTGTGTGTTAGAGAGAGACAGGGCGAGAAAAAATGAAATTGTTTTCTTGATGCTGGCTATAATAATAATACGATCCAGTTCAGATTCTGCAGTCTAAAAGATATGGTCATTCTCTACGATTCTGCGTTTTTGGTTTTCTCGTATCGTCGAAATTGTGGATGCCACAGATTTTCGCCCTTTGTGGGGTCGGAAGTGAGCGGGGAAAAGTTTTGAAATATTTTTGTAGCAGTGACATATCACAGAAGTCTGGATCCAAAACATCGTTGCTCTAGCTCTTATAGTCTTTGAGCATTAGGCGCTGAAGGGGACGGACAGACGGACAGACGGACAGACGGACGGACGGACGGACGGACAGACGGACAGACGGACAGACGGACGGACGGACGGACGGACGGACGGACGGACGGACAGACGGACAGACAGACATGGCTCAATCGACTCGGCTATTGATGCTGATCAAGAATATATATACTTTATGGGGTCGGAAACGATTCCTTCTGGACGTTACACACATCCACTTTTACCACAAATCGAATATACCCCAATACTCATTTTGAGTATCGGGTATAAAAACCTGTAAATCGATCACATGTCCCTTAACATTTTTTTCCTTCCTTCATTTTGGTCAAATATTAAAAAAATATATATATATATAAAAAAAAAAATTATATTGATGAAATTTTAAAGAGTAAAAAATAAAAAGAAAGGGTATATAGATATGTGTGTTCATGAAAAAAAGAAAATTTAAAAAAATTTTGTTTTTTATTATTGAAAAGAATAAACGAAAAACAGATAATTTAAAAACAAAACCCCCCAACATTGTAGAAACCAATTTTTGAGAGAAAATCATCACCATGGGTTGGTTCTGTTCTGACGATAGTCACACCAAAGACAATCACCAATGTGGTCAATAATGTCAAAATAATAGACCACAGGGATGATCTCAATGCACTCTGGTTATTACTTCTGATTTTAACCATTGTCAGTGTTTTACAATTCCTTTTAACATTGTATGTAAAACATAATAGGATAATTAATAAGAGATATATGAGCAGGGCAAACAATTTAGATAAAGTCTAAAAAAAAAAATTGATCTCAACGACCCCTAGGAGCATAATAGAGCTCGAATACATGTACATGGGTACATTTCAGGTAGAATAACCGCCTTTAATATACTGTTACAAAGCCAAAATAAAATGTCTCGTAGAACAGCAGCAGCCATTAGGGCTACCCTCGAAAGAAATGAGCTAAAGCAATCTTAGCCGTATTCCCCAATCCAATTAGCATATACGAGTTCGAATACTCATATATGAACGAATATAATTTACCTTTTTCACCACTAATTCATTGTGATGCCACACAAAAGGGTATCGTATTATCAACCATACCCGGCATCCTCGTAAACAGGCAAATAATAGAAAATGAAATTCTAGGAAGAATTGTGATTGCTAATGTTTGATTGTCTTCCAATCGGAATGGACAACATTAAAAAACACATATGGACTGGCTTACGATCTGCGCTAAAGTTTGCACTCTAAGAGGAGAATTCGATAAGTCATATAAATGCTTAACGCAGAACAGACCTACTCAAAATAGTACGGTCATTAAACATACAACTAATTTGGTAAACAAATATAATGAGGTCAGAGAACTTTTTCTAGAGAACAAACAAAGACTTACTGATATACATTGGTTTCAAGCTACAGACGTCTTCAAACGTCTAAGGGAACGATTAGTATTCGTTAGAAAAAAATTCAATCTAGACATACACATACCAAATCTTCTAAACACAGCTGCGACATATATACCAGCTGTAGAATCGGAATCAAGGCCAATAAGTCCCAGGCCCCCGAATGTAAAAAATATTATCATCATATCGGAAGACGATTCTCGATCAAATAGATCGAACCATCCGGTAAACTACGACAAACCGTCGACTAGTTCAGCAAACAGCGTGGTTGGGCAAGAACCAACCACAATGGCAGACGAAACAATTGCCCAACGGGCATATATCAAAGATATTTCGCACGGCATTCCTGAATTTAATGGACAGAAACTCCATTTACAAAGATTCATTACGGCAGTCAAATTGGTCAATCTAACGAAAGGACCATACGAAAATTTAGCTATAGAAGTAATTAAATCAAAAGTAATAGGAACTACATTGTATAAAATACAAGATGAAACCACCATTAACGCAATAATAAAGAAATTGCATGACACTATTGTCGGAGAGTCATCAGATGTTATAAAGGCTAAAATGGCAAAAGTATGCCAAAAAGGCAAAACAGCCGCCCAATTCACAACAGAGATTGATGATATGAGAAAACTTCTAGAAGCATCATACATTGATGAGGGTTTGCCAGCGGAACACGCCGATAAGTTCAGCTGCAAAGAGGCCATTAGTACAATGGTTAAAAATTGCTAGCACGGCAAACTAAAAACAATACTAGAGGCAGGCACATTCCCAACAATGAATGATGCCGTAGCAAAATATATACAGTGTAGTACAGAGATGACTGGTAGTGCAAGTTCAATATTGTACACCAGACAAGGACAAGTCTACCGCGGTAGTAACTTTCGAGGTAACTATCGTGGTAGAGGAAATGGTCGTGGTTACAACCACAACCATATTTACAACAACAATAATTATAATAACAATAGAGGTCGTGTTGGCAATAGGGGAAATAACCGTAATAACGGTGGAACCTATAACAACCAAAGATACAATAGCAATGGAAACACACGACAGAACAATGTTCGTGTTACCCAGACAGCTTCGGGAAACTCCCAAGATCCTTTAGATACACTAAATTAAAAAATCCAGCGGTTCACACAATCCACCTCAATCTCAATATATTCGTGGCATTCCTCAATTCTAAAACAGGAAAACAACTTACATTCCTTATAGATACAGGTGCCAATATATCACTATTAAATGAAATTTCGGATGCCTTTAACGACATTCAAACAAAAAATAGAATAGATATTCAAGGAATAGGGGAAGGTATAATAACATCCCAAGGCCTTGCCCTAATAGAGCTACAGACAGATAAGTAAATAGTTCCACACAATTTCCATTGAAAATAGGCATTGATTTCATAAAAGAATTAAACTGCCTAATAGACTTAAAACCTGCAGAGGATTGGTTAATAATACGACCAAATAATATAAAAATTAAAATTTATGTTCCAATAACATACAGTTCTGGTAACAATACAATTCTTCTACCAGCAAGATCACAAGTTGTCAGAAAAATAGAATTAACATCCGATATAGAAACGATATTAATCCCAAACCAGGAAATTCAACCTGGTATTTATGTAGCAAATACAATAACTTCAAAAAATAATACATTTGTCCGATTGCTGAATACAACCAGTACCAACCAATTAGTACACATAAATAACATACAATATGAATCACTTTCGAATTACAAGGTAATTCAAACAACTCAAAAAAATCCGAGTAAAAACTGTCATAGCTGAATTAAGCAAACATTTCCCAGTACAATTCAAGAAGCAATTAACTAAACTATGCACCAATTTTAGTGACGTATTCGGGATTGAAACCGAATCAATCACAACAAATAATTTTTATAAACAGAAATTGAGATTGAGGGATGACGAACCTATATAAATAAAGAACTATCGAAGCCCGCATAGCCAAGTTGAGGAAATTAAAAAACAAGTAGGAAAATTAATCAACGACAATATTGTCGAACCATCCGTATCAGAATACAACAGCCCACTTCTACTTGTCCCAAAGAAAGCCCTTCCGGGTTCAGAACAAAAGAAATGGCGATTAGTAGTTGACTATCGTCAAATAAACAAAAAACTCCTGGCCGACGAATTTCCACTACCTTGATGACATTTTGGATCAACTAGGTAGAGCAAAGTATTTCTCATGCCAGGACTTAATGTCAGGTTTTCATCAAATCGAACTAGAAGAAAGTTCGCGAAATATAACGTCTTTTCAACGAGCAATGGCTCATATCGCTTCTCGCGACTACCATTTGGTTTAAAAATAGCGCCGAATTCATTTCAAAGAATGATGACTATAGCATTCTCTGGACTTGAAGCTTCGCAAGCCTTCCTGTATATGGACGATCTAATAGTCATGGGTTGTTCCGAAAAACATATGCTTAAAAACGTAACAGATATTTTTGAGATATGTAGGAAACACAACCTAAAATTACATCCACAAAAATGTTCATTTTTTATGCATGAAGTGACCTTTCTTGGTCATAAATGCACAGATAAAGGAATCTTGCCAGATGACAAGAAATATGACGTCATCAAAAACTATCCAGTCCCACATGATGAGGACAGCGCTAGACGATTTATTGCATTTTGCAATTATTATAGACGTTTTATTAAAAACTTCGCCGACTATTCCCGGCACATAACTAGATTATGTAAAAAGAATGTCCCCTTTGAGTGGTCAACTGAATGTCAAAATGCATTCCAATATTTAAAAGATAAACTTATGGAACCCACTCTGTTACAGTACCCAGATTTTCAAATAGAATTTTGCATAATCACCGATGCTAGTAAACAAGCATGTGGAGCGGTTTTAACTCAAAACCATAACGGACTCCAACTCCCATTAGAATATGCATCACGTTCATTCACAAAAGGTTAAAGTAACAAAAGTACTACAGAACAGGAATTAGCAGCAATTCATGGGCAATTACCCATTTTCGACCATATATCTATGGTAAACACTTTACAGTAAAAACGGATCACAGACCACTAACATACCTATTTTCAATGGTCAATCCCAGCTCAAAACTCACACGCATGCGGCTCGAATTAGAAGAATACGACTTTACAGTCGAGTATCTAAAGGGTAAAGATAATCATGTAGCAGATGCGTTATCAAGAATAACCATCACAGACCTGAAAAACATACAAAAAACGAATAAAGTCCTGAAAGTCAATACCAGGCAACAGAGTAGACAGTAATCCTGCGCAGGAAAAGAACAAATAAAATTGCATAGGCAATCTCTAACAAAAGCTTCAAAGCCCAACGTATATGAAGTCATCAACAATGACGAAGTACGTAAAGTAGTGACCTTGCATGTAAATAATAATTTATGTTTTTTCAAACATGGAAAAAAAACGAGGTGGAACGTTGTGAGTTGCTGCGGACACCGCAACTCTACGGTTATACCCGATACTAAGTCAGTATGGCTCTCCTCCGGCAGACGCCGCTAATATTAAACGACACGACAAAGAGAGCGTGCGAGAGAGACAGAAAATCAGTCTGAGCGTGACGTCACGCGCTGCGTAGCCACTGCAAATTGATTTGTTTCCTTTGGCTATAAAAATGATCTGATCTGATCCAGATTCAGCAATCTGATAGATATGGTCGTTATCTATGATTCTGCGTTTTTAGTTTGCTCAAATCTGCAATATTGTGGATGCAACAGATTTTCGTCCTTTGTGGGGGCGGAAGGGGGTGGGGCGAAATTTTGAGATAAAGGTTTTATAGTGAGATCTAACAGAAGTGCGGATACCAGATTTGGTTACTCTAGCTTTAATAGTCTCTGAGATTTGTGAATATCCCCAGATTTGCATCCTTTGCGGGGGCGGAAGGGGGTGTGGCGAAATTTTGAAACAAACTCGTCTCGGTCCGATATATTAGGAGTGTGGATACCAAATTTGGCTGCTCTAGCTTTTATAGTCTCTGAGATCTAGGCGCTAATGTTTTACTCTAAGCAAAGCCGCCTATGCTACCTGTGTGTTAGAGAGAGACAGGGCGAGAAAAAATGAAATTGTTTTCTTGATGCTGGCTATAATAATAATACGATCGAATTCAGATTCTGCAGTCTAAAAGATATGGTCATTCTCTACGATTCTGCGTTTTTAGTTTTCTCGTATCTTTAAAATTGTGGATGCCACAGATTTTCGCCCTTTGTGGGGGCGGAAGTGGGCGGGGCAAAGTTTTGAAATATTTTTGGAGCAGTGACATATTACAGAAGTCTGGATCCAAAATATCGTTGCTCTAGCTCTTATAGTCTTTGAGCATTAGGCGCTGAAGGGGACGGACAGACGGACAGACGGACGGACGGACAGACAGACAGGGCTCAATCGACTCGGCTATTGATGCTGATCAAGAATATATATACTTTATAGGGTCGGAAACGATTCCTTCTGGACGTTACACACATCCACTTTTACCACAAATCTAATATACCCCAATACTCATTTTGAGTATCGGGTATAATTACTGCAAGATATGATGTTAGCGATTTGTATACTAATGAAACCCTTGACTTAGGTCAGTTTTTCGAAAGGCTTGAAACGCAAGCCGGTAAACAAAAAATCAGCCAACTCAAAGTGGCACCGTGGGAAAATATCTTTGAATACATTTCAATAGATAATTTTAAAAATATGGGCAATAAAATATTACGAACAATAAGAGTAGCGCTACTCAACCCGGTGACCCTAATTAAAAATGAAAAAGAAAAAGAAGCAATACTGTCTACATTACATGATGATCCCATACAAGGAGGACATACAGGCATAACAAAAACCTTGGCCAAGGTCAAAAGACATTATTTTTGGAAAGGTATGACTAAAGAAATAACCAATTACATACGAAAATGTCCAAAATGCCAAAAAGCTAAAGTAACCAAACACTCAATAACTCCATTGACTATTACAGAAACACCATACATGGCTTTTGATAGGGTAATAGTGGATACGATCGGTCCACTTCCTAAATCAGAACAAGGAAATGAATATGCAGTCACCTTAATATGTGACCTGACAAAATACCTTGTTGCCATACCTATTAGAAACAAAAGTGCAAATACAGTAGCTAAAGCTATTTTTGAAAATTTTATTCTAAAGTACGGTCCAATGAAGACGTTCATTACGGACATGGGAACAGAATATAAAAATTCAATAATTGAAGACTTATGTAAAAATCTAAATATCAAAAACATAACTTCTACTGCACATCATCACCAGACTGTAGGAACCGTGGAGCGAAGCCACAGAACATTTAACGAGTTCATACGCTCATACATCTCAGCTGACAAATCAGATTGGGATGTATGGCTGCAATACTTCGTATATTGTTTTAATACAACCCCCTCTATGGCACATGATTATTGTCCATATGAGCTAGTTTTCGGTAAGACTTCAAACTTACCAGTTCAATTTAATACTATAGATAGAATAGCACCTCTATATAACATAGATGATTACTCTAAAGAGAGTAAATATAGATTAGAAATAGCATATAAACGAGCAAGGATTATGCTCGAGGAGCATAAAATTAAAAATAAACAGCTATATGACTTAAAGTTAAAAGATTTAAATTTAGCTGTAGGAGATAAAGTTTTATTGAAAAATGAAACAGGTCATAAGCTAGATTTTAAATATATAGGACCATATAGAGTAGAAAGTATCGGAGAAAGAGATAACGTCATAATCTCCGATAATAAAAACAAAACTCAGAAAGTCCATAAGGATAGGTTAAAGATTTGCAATTATTAATCATTTTTAGTATGGCCATACATAAAAATATACTATTCTGCATTTATATTCAAATAACTTTTAAATTTAATCAATATTAATTCAAGTTCATAACTCTAATAATTGACTAAAAAAAAAATAAAAATTTATATATAAATTTTCTTTTTAAGAATACATAACTCGTATATATAGTACAAGCTAAAAATAAAATAACTTCATTAGGTTATTTTTCAAAAGGAGGGAGATGTAGTATGCTGATATTAAATTAAATATAATATACATATTCACGTAAAGTATTCATTATTTCGAATACCCAATGTACCGACGGTACTTAAAGAATACACACTGTAACACTTTGTTTCAGTGTTTACGTAACAATAAAGTCCCAGACATTCTGGGTGATCGTATTACGATTCACTCAAGAATGCCTCGAGCGACCCAAGTGCAGCGTCAGCATGTTCCCATGACTTGACGGCACTTATATACATGCATACAAATTAAATAACTGCGGTAGCGGATTGTGTTTTTAAAAAGTTTTTATTTTACTTCTAAGTTCACAGATATAGATTTAAGTAGAGGGTCACAAAGGATTCCGGACAAAGGGATTGCGCGATCTTAATTTTTAGCTCGACTTTGCGGTGTCGCTTCTGGATCAAGACTAACTTGAACTTTCTGATCTTTGCAATAGAATTGGGTACGTTAACTCCCCCCATTCTTAAATGTTTCGTCCCGATACATTTTGAAGTTCTGATAGAGCTCTAATTTCTTCTGACAGTATTTGAATGTTGCTTTCCACTATTTCTTCTGACGGTATTCTTATTGATTTAATAAGTATAAATTTGGTCAATTTATAGCCGAAGTAAATATGATATTGTTCAATATCAAAATGATTAAAAATAATGTTGTTAATGGTAAGGCCGTATTACCTAATGTTATAAGGGGATTTAAAATATTAACATTATCAAAAGAAAATTGCTTATCATTCTATTGTATATAATCAACTAATTCAAAATCGCTATATCTATGATGCGATATATATCTTAGAATTTTAACCTTATCATTTATGTGGGTTATATTATTTATTACAATTGTGTTGTTGAATATAAGGAGATACGATATGGCACCATCCTGAATGATGTCTATTTCTTTGTTTTTTTCCCTTTTTTTAGTGCAGTTGGCTTTAAAGCCATTATGTAAATTGGTGAAACAGGTATTCTTTAAATTTATTTGTGCGTAATTGTTAAAAGTTTCACTTTTAAAATGATCATTAAATAGTATTTCTCCTTACATTCACAAACTTTTTCACTTATAACTAACATTCCATCTTTTTGTGAGATGGCTCTTGCATGGTAAAACTTGCAATATCTTTAATTTGAGGATATTTTATGTAAATGATTATTAAATCTGCATTTCGAATTATTTTAACCGTTGCAATGTCCAGCAGATCAGACAGTTCAACAGGATGTTTTTCATGCTTATAAATGTCCTCTATTTCGTTTTTATTGAACATTTTTGTATTGAAAATGTTTACTTTTAAGAGGGTTATGGTATCAACTAAATTTAGTAGGTCAAAGGTTATTAATTTTAAGCGATGCTTTCTTAGTATCGTTTCTTCATTGAAGATGACATTTTTTAATGAATTGATAGCAATTCAATTTCTTTGAAAAATTTGGAATTTATTACAAATTGTTTATTATTATTTTCAGTTAATTCATTTACTTTATTTTGTATTTTCAAAAAGTCGTCATGATCAGGGCTGCCTGCTATCCATTTCCCAATGGTAAGTAATTCATTCCGTTTTGGAACTAATTCTGAAATCATTAATTTTAATAGACTTAAGTCCATTGATATTTCCCACTCATCGTCTGAATTAATTGATTTGTTGACATATTTGGATTCTATATCAATTATCTCTCTATAAAAACTCAAATTAGTAATATGGAAAAGTTCAGCGTATGTTTCATAAGTGTAAACGTCTCTGTCGTCTTTGAGCAATAGATAGTCACTATGCGTATAGTCAATTACTTCCGAAGTCGTCAATATAACAAAAGTCAGTATAAGTATATTCGCATACATTTTCTGGAAAAAATATTTCATATTTATACCCGATACTCAAAATGAGTATTGGGGTATATTAGATTTGTGGTAAAAGTGGATGTGTGTAACGTCCAGAAGGAATCGTTTCCGACCCCATAAAATATATATATTCTTGATCAGCATCAATAGCCGAGTCGATTGAGCCATGTCTGTCTGTCCGTCTGTCCGTCCGTCCGTCTGTCCGTCCCTTTCAGCGCCTAATGCTCAAAGACTATAAGAGCTAGAGCAACGATGTTTTGGATCCAGACTTCTGTGATATGTCACTGCTACAAAAATATTTCAAAACTTTGCCCCGCCCACTTCCGCTCCCACAAAGCGCGAAAATCTGTGGCATCCACAATTTTAAAGATACGAGAAAACCAAAAACGCAGAATCGTAGAGAATGACGATATCTTTTAGACTGCGGAATCTGAATTGGATCGTATTATTATTATAGCCAGCATCAAGAAAACAATTTCATTTTTTCTCGCCCTGTCTCTCTCTAACACACAATAGCATAGGCGGCTTTGCTTAGAGTAAAACATTAGCGCCTAGATCTCAGAGACTATAAAAGCTAGTGCAACCAAATTTGGTATCCACAATCCTAATATATGTCTGTCTCTCTCGCACGTACTCTTTGTCGTGTCGCTTAATATTAGCGGCGTCTGCCGGAGGAGAGCCATACTGACTTAGTATCGGGTATAACTGTAGAGTTGCGGTGTCCGCAGCAACTCACAACGTTCCCCCTCGTTCTTTCTATAAAGGTTAATTTGTTTAAAGAAAGAACCTCATCATATATGTAAAGGACAGTGTATCAAGCAGTTAACACTATCCCATCTAAATTAACATTTGAACTTAAGATACCATCGATAAGACCTAACCGATATAACCAGACTTAACCGATGTTTAAAAGACCTAGCCGATAAGGGGTTATCGATATGGGAGTCGGTTGTTGGAAGTAGAAGCAGAAAGTTGAACAAAAAGTCGGAAGAACAGAATCATTAATTGCACATCTTAAATCAAACACTTTGTACTCTTTTTCGATCAAAACATTATTAATAAACGATACTTTAATATTAATCTTACATTTGGGGGCTCGTCCGCGTCGAATAAAGAGCTCAGAGTGTGTGAAAAAGAAAAACAGAAGAAAGCAGAAGCTGATGCAAGAAGAGGATTGTAGAAAAGTTGTTAAAGTTGTTGTTTGTAGCTACATGAAGTTGTAAAGTTGTTGTTGGTGGCTATAAACATTAAGTTGAACAATCAAAATTCTGTGAGCATAACAGTAGACACGGATTTTAATAAAAGATCAGTCGTTTAATTCGGTTGAAAAATTGTGAAATTCATTGTCGCGTCGCAGCGTCGCCTTGTCCGTGCGCAGTACATACATAAGCAGAAAAAACACGCACAGACACGTTGTGTGTGATACACACTTATAAACAGAAAAGACAAGCACTCGTCGGGTACACAGACACAAGTCGAAAAGAGCCGCAAAATGATGCAAACACCGCCGCCGTTGCACTGGAAAGAGAGAGAGAAGGAAGAAGCTGTACCAGGAACGTCGCGCCCGATTGCAAACGAGAGGGAAGATTTAGAAAATGCGGAAAAGAATACTGAGGACAAGATTGATCAAATGATAAAGTTGCTAAGTTTGAAAGTGCTTTGCGATGAGCAACGAGAAATGAAGATCGCTCCAGATAATTTTACAAAAGTTGTGAGCGATTGTGATGGAAAATCGGTTCCCATAGAAAAATGGTTTGAGATTTTCGAAAAAAATGCCGACGCATATGAGCTTACTGAAAAGCAAAAGTATGTGCAGGCCAGAGGAAAAATGACCGGTGCAGCTAAGCTTTTCCTTGAAGCAGAATGCGTGTGCACCTATGAGGAACTCAAGAACGTATTATTGGATGAATTCACATGTAGCTATAACAGTGCAGACATTCATAAGCAGCTGCAAGAAAGAAAGAGGAAGAGTAGTGAGTCGATGCACGAGTACTTGCTGCAGATGAGAAAAATAGCAGCAGTCGGACATGTTGAAGACGCTGCTGTTATAAGCCATATTGTGAACGGTCTGGACATAAGAAAAGAGTATAAGTATGCCATGTATCGCTGTAAGACCTTCAGGGCCTTGAAAGAAGAGTTCGATATCTATGATCGTTTGAACATATTGGAGAAGAAGGGCAATAACGAACAGCATAAGACGAGTTTCAAGCAGCAAAGTGGGCAAAGCGGTAAAAAAGAATATTGCTATAACTGTGGATCAGGAGAACACAAACGCAAAGACTGCAAAGCCGAAACGAAGTGTTTTAACTGCAATCAGAATGGTCACATTTCGCGTAACTGTCCTTATGAAGCTGATAAAGTTGATAAAGTTCGCGTCATTTTGGATCGCAGTCGCATGAAAGAAATTCAAATAAACGGCATTGTAGTTGACTGTCTTGTGGATACAGGGTCAGATGTAACCATAATCAAAGAGAGTATGTTGAAGACCATGAAAAACGTTAAACTTTTGAAGTGCACAACTATGTTGCGCGGTCTGGGTCAGATATCAACAAAGCCTGTTGGATACTTTAATGCAGAAGTTACCGTGGATAACTTGCAGACCACACAGATGTTTTTAGTAGTCCCCAGTAGCCAGATTGATTTCGACGCACTTTTGGGGCATGATTTCATTAAAAAGTTCCGTTTCGTCGCTGATATGCAAGGATACACGTTCTTGAAGCATGACGCAGATCCTGTGCCAACAGATGAGCATGCTCTTATATATAATGTAACTGAAGATTCATCCTTTGTAGCTCCACCGCAATATCGAAAAGACGTTGAACAGATGATAAGAAACAGTTACCAAATGCCCACAGAAGTTGCAAAGCAGTCTCCAATTCAACTAAAGATAGTTCCCGACGGAGTAATCAAGCCGTTTCATCACTCACCGAGTCGTTTATCGACAGACGAAGCCAGTGCCGTAAAGAAGCAAGTCGAAGAATGGATAGAGCAAGGAATCGTACGCAAGTCGTCTTCAAATGTAGCGAGCAGAGTTGTCGTCGTGAAGAAAAAAGATGGTACACTTAGAGTTTGCGTAGACTACAGGAAGTTAAACAGCATGGTATTGCTGGACTGCTTCCCAGTCCCGATCATGGAGGAAGTCTTGGAAAAGCTGCAGTCGGCTAAGTGGTTTACCATAATGGACCTTTTTATTATTGGACGTTGACATGCAATGACTGCATCTAACAAGAGGCGATGCAATTACTGCACCGTCAAGTGGCCCGTGTGACACCAGCAGAAGGCTGTTACGCGCGGATCCCAAGCAAAACGCAGCCCTCCTCCCGCCCAACCGACCGAGGGGCGCTGCCGCATGACGCGCGGTGCGTAGCCGAACCAAACGCGAGCATGCAAGAAAGATAGATATTAGACTAACCTTCGAGGAAAATTACTACAATTACTAATTACTAGAAAGGTGTGTAAGGATTAGTAATTTAATAAGAGGAAGAGAATTAGTGGAGGATATAATATGGTAGAGGGAATTATAATCCGAGCATAAGACCCTAAACGGTTCATGCAAGGAATAATTCGATCTACAAAGTGGAAGGAACAACGGTATAAAGTTTCAAGTCAGTCTAATAGGAATCGTGAAGTTTATGCGGCTCAACAGATCAGGGCTGTCTATGTCACCCCTGATCAAGTTGTGCATAAATATCACACCAAGCATTTTTCTACGGTTAACTAAGGATGGGAGGTTTACTAATAATAGTCTACTAGAGTAAGATGGGAGTCTTACACCCGCATCCCAGTTAAGGCCCCGCAGAGCAAAGAGTAAAAAGTTTTTCTGTACTGATTCTATACGGTCCTGGTGTACTTTGTACTGAGGGCACCATACACAGGAGCCGTATTCTAAGATCGGACGAACAAGCGAGGTATAGAGAGTCTTTGTTATATAGGGGTCGTCAAATTCCTTTGACCACCTCTTTATAAACCCAAGCACGCCCATGGCCTTATTTACCATGGTAGAAATGTGTTCGGAAAACTTTAACTTGGGATCTAACATAACACCCAGATCATCCACCAGGGTAATTCTCTCAAGAGAACCCCCAAATAGGGTGTAGGGAGCCAACAAAGGGTTAGAACGATGAAATGTCATAACTTTGCATTTCGAGGCATTAAGGTGTAACAAGTTTGCACAACACCATGACTGAAAGCTATTGAGATCGGATTGCAAGCGAGAATGAAATGAAATGTCCTTGTTCTGGACACAGAGTTTAACATCATCCGCATACATAAGTACTCGAGAGTATGTTATTACTGAAGGCAAGTCATTAATAAAGAGTGTGAAGAGTAAGGGGCCTAGATGGCTGCCCTGTGGTACTCCCGAAGAAACCTTTACTGGTAAAGAGAGGGAGTTTTTGAAGAGGACTCTTTGAGACCTAGAACAAAGATAGCTAGAAATCCATCTCAGGAGGTTGGGCGGAAACCCTAAAAGGTCAAGTTTATGTGCTAAAAGGGAATGGTTTACAGAGTCGAATGCTTTACTAAAGTCGGTGTAAATAACATCCGTCTGTAAGTTACCTTGAAAGCCTTTAATAATGAAAGAGGTAAACTCTAACAAGTTCGTGGTGGTTGATCGCCGCCTTATAAATCCATGCTGAGTTGGAGATATAAGTGACTTGCAGAGATGTTGCAAGTGCGGAGTTAAAACCTTCTCAAACAATTTGGGAATAGCGGATAACTTTGCTATACCTCTATAATTTTTTGCGTCAGACTTGCTACCTTTTTTATGGAGAGGAATTATAAACGATTCCTTCCAGATTGGGGGGAAGCAAGAGGAATCAATGGACAGGGTGAATAGTTTAAGCAATGGTCCACACAGAGCCTCGGCGCAGTACCTGAGTACACAACCTGGAACCCCGTCTGGACCCGGTGAAAACACCGGCTTAACTAGTCGAAGATCTTGAAGTAGGGAATATTCATTTAACAAGGGACTGAAAATGCCGTTCGACCTCGGTAATCCGTATGGGTACGGGTGACCAGAGTAGCGTTCCTCAGAATAGGTGGTTTGGAAAAACTGGGCAAAAAGATCGGCAATTGCCTGATCATTATTTGCCGACGTATTACAAAATGATAGCGAGGATGGGTGTGCGGACGTTCTACGCTTACTGTTTACGAAGCAGTAAAACTGTTTAGGGTCCTGAGAAAAACGTATCCTGCAACGAGATAGGTAGTTCTTATAGCATTGAGCATTAAGAACTGAAAAGTTTGACCGAGCTATTACATAACGAGAGTGAGAAGTAGGAGAACCCACTTCTTGAAATTTTTTATAAAGTCTTGATTTTAAGTTTTTTAGACTGGATAACTCTTTGGTAAACCAAGGGGGTTTTCCAGATCTAATCGGACAAGAAAGCGGGACACAAGAATCAAAAAATGTGCCAAGAGCATTGTAAAAAATGTTTGTGCCTTTTGTGACATCAGTGCACAAGTACAAAGCGGACCAATCAAAATCCCTAATTAGGTTATTAAGCTTCGCAAACTCGGCTTTACGAAAGCAACGGACACGTTCAGGTAGTCTACTCGACCGATCCAATACAGTTGGTCCTATGTCTAGCGACACCTCGAAAGTAGGGTGGTAGGCGTCTTCAGGTATAGTGAGCGGAAGGGCTCGGGTTAACAACACTATGGTCGGATCCGATACAAAGCATAGATCAAGCAATCGACCCAAGGAATTTTTCACATGATTGACTTGAGACAGGGACAGGTCAAGCAAGCCGTCAACAAAGTCATGTCGTGACATGGGCACTAGGATACTAGACTCGTTTACCGAAGACGAAACAGTTCCTGGCAAGTTGAAGTCACCAAGAACTATCATACGATCTTTATCAGATAGCGAGGAAGCAACAGCGGTTAAAGCGGACAAGTGCTGCTCATAAATTGAAATATCCGAAGAAGGTGGGATATACGAGCAAGTAATGAATATAGCGAAAGCGGGAAGAATCAGTTTTACACACAGGAATTCCAGTTCCTGTTGAACTTGGACTGTGAAGTGTTCTGACGTGAAGTAAGAGTCCACTGCAATTAGAACCCCTCCTGCACGTCGAGACGAACGGTCCTTTCTAAAAGTTGTGTACCGACCTGCCAAAACCTCGGAACTAAGAATGTCCGGCTTTAACCAGGTTTCAGTAAACACAATAACGTGGGAAGCAAATGCAACACTATCCCGGAAAAGAATGCTGAGCTTACTACGCAAGCCTCTTACATTCTGATAGGTTACTAAAAGAGAAGTTAGTTTTTTGGAAAGGTTGGAGCAAGACGGGAAGTTGAGGAAGAGGAAGTTGAGGTTGAGGGTGGCACGCTGGAAAGATTTGGAAGCGATATGGGGGGCCTATTCTTCTTCTTAGCCTTAAACTCCTTCACCACCAAATGCTCCGGCCAAAATTTGGTGGAGCAAATGGTGTCAAATTGAGTTGGGGAGATGCTTATCTTAAACGACGCTATCTCCCTGGCATAAGAGAAGTTAAATTTCTCCACCTTTAAGCCCACGGCTTTTATTTTGCTTTGAATGAAAGCAGTTACATCATTAGATGTGAGGTCAGGGGCCAGCCGTGAAACAAAAACTTGTCGTTTTGGTGGGACTCCCACCAGTGGTTTAGTCACCGCAGGTCTAGTACCTGTGGTGGCAATATCCGGAGGTCCGGAACGTCTATTTACTGGTGGGATCGGGATAGACGGGACAACTAGTGAACTTGCGGACACCACGGACACGGACGCAGCAGACGTACTTGGCTGCACATTCTCCGAGGCGATGAATTCGGCTACCGAATCTGCATCGCCAGCAGCTTTCGTTGCCTTTGGAGTGGCAAACGAGATCAACTGCTGTACACTTGGAGTGGTCGGAGTCAATTTTTCGGCGGCGCACGGCTGAGTGACGGTTGGCACTTGCAGGTCCCGCGGAGTGACCTTTTTGCGCCTCGGAGACTCATTCAGCAGTTTTAAACCGCTAAACTGAGCCTCCATGGCTAGGAGCCGATCGTATTGGTTTTTAAAACCAACGGTCAGCTCCTTAAAGCCACTCCGCGTCTGCCTCATGAAAGCCACCATGTCTTTCTCCACCGCACGGCATGCCTCGCAACTGTAATGCAAGCCATTACGTTTGGCTATGGCATCGCTCACGAGGCCAGAAAATCCCGCGCATTTTGCGTGGACTACGCTGTCGCAGAGCCAGCAGGGGACATTTGGCTGATCGTGAGTGATCTGCTTCTTGCAGGTTTTTTTGGCGCAGACCACAGCGAATTCCATTTTATTTTTATTATTCAAATATTTTATTAAAATCAAAAAAATTAAAAGTTTCCAAAACAAATTGGTATCAGACCAATGTGCCAGACAACGCTCAAAGCGGAATTGGTAAGAAAAGAAAAGAGAGCAGAGTGGAGAGCGGTTATAGCGAGAGCTACTAGACAGAGAGCGCTATTGCTCAGAAAGTTGAAAGAGCGAGAGAGAAAGAACAGTTATTGAGGTTGAGGTGATAGCGAAAACGGATTTTTCCATGTGCCTATGGAAGAGCAAAGCAAGTCGTATACGGCCTTCGTCACAAAGGAGGGATTATTCGAGTTTAATAAAGCGCCTTTCGGATTCAAGAACTCGCCAGCTGCGTTCATTCGGTTCGTAAGCTATATTTTTCAAGAATTAATCAACTCTGACATTATGCAGCTTTATATGGACGACATAATTGTTTACGCCGCGTCGCCCGAGGTGTGCATGAGGAAGACGAAGTTGGTTCTGGAGACAGCTGCGAAGTTTGGCCTAAAGATCAAGTGGAAGAAATGTAGCTTCATGCAGCCACGCATTAGCTTTCTGGGCCATATCATTGAGGACGGGAGAATCTGGCCCGGCAAAGAGAAGACAGCAGCTGTCAGTCGGTTTGCTACGCCCAAAGACATTAAAGCAGTTCAAGCATTTCTGGGACTCACAGGCTTTTTCAGAAAGTTCATCCCTGGCTATGCACAAGTTGCCCGGCCGCTCACGAATCTACTCAGGAAGGAAGCAGTTTTCAACATTGGCGAAGCAGAGCAACAGTCGCTACAAACCTTAAAGAATCTGCTTGTAATCGCACCTGTATTACATTTATACTCACGAGAAGCGCCAACGGAACTCCACACGGATGCATCCAAAGAAGGTTTCGGAGCAGTTTTGTTGCAGCAGTTTGATGGCAATTTCCACCCGATTTACTATTGGAGTAAAAAGACTACACAAGCTGAGTCCAAACGTCACAGTTACTATTTGGAGGTCAAAGCTGCGTACCTCGCACTCAAGAAGTTTCGTCACTACCTGTTGGGGATCAAATTTGATCTTGCCACTGACTGTGCGGCGTTTAAGCGGACAACAACGAAAGCAGATATACCCAGAGAAGTTTCCCAGTGGATTCTGTATATGGAGGACTTTACATTCAAAGTAGTACACCGCCCAGGGGACAGAATGAGACACGTGGACTGTCTCAGTCGTTTTCCGCAGACATGCATGTTCGTGACGACGGAGCTAACAGCTCGGATAAAGAAAGCACAGCAGGATGACGATTTCATCAAAGCCACAGTTGAGATCCTGAAGCAGCACCCATATCAAGACTACAAGCTAAAAGGAGGTCTTCTCTTCAAATCTGTAAATGGCAATGACGTATTGGTGGTTCCAAGGCTGATGGAAAGGGAAATCATTCAAGGATCGCATGAAGTTGGTCATTTCTCCACAGCGAAGACAATGCACTCAGTTCAGCAGCAATACTGGATTCCGCACCTTGAACGGAAAGTAAATAAGTTGATTACTAATTGTATCAGTTGTATAATTTTCAGCAAAAAGTTGGGCAAACAAGAAGGCTATCTTCATTGCATTGACAAGGGTGACACACCACTATACACGCTGCACGTTGATCATTTGGGACCAATGGATGCGACAGCCAAGCAATACAAGTACATTTTTGCTGTGGTAGATGCATTCTCCAAGTTTGTGTGGCTGTTCCCAACTAAGTCAACAGGTCACGAAGAAGTTGTGAAGAGGCTGAGAGATTGGTCATTTGTGTTTGGTTTTCCCAAGCGCATAGTCAGCGACAGAGGAGCAGCGTTTACATCCAACGCATTCAGCGAGTTTCTCAACGAGAACAAAGTCGAACATGTGTGTACAACGACAGGTGTGGCGAGAGGCAACGGTCAGATTGAGCGGGTGAACCGTTCAATTTTGGGTATCATCGCAAAGCTCTCAGCTCAGGAATCAACGAAGTGGTACAAGCATGTGCCAAAGGTTCAGATGGCGATTAATTCGCATGTGCATTCTACGTTGAAGTCGTCGCCATTCGAGGTCATGTTTGGGACAAAGATGCACAGACAAGCTGAAAGTCGACTATTGGAGGTTCTCAACGAGGAGTTGGTTACGCAGTTTAACAACGAGCGCAAAGAACTGCGTGACTAAGCGAAACAAAACATTGAGAAGGCGCAAGAGGTGTACAAGCGCAATTATGATAAAAAACGACGACCTGAGCACGGCTACAGACTAGGAGACATGGTCGCGATCAAGAGGACGCAGTTCGTCGCAGGACGCAAGTTGGCCAGCGAGTATCTAGGCCCATATGAAGTCACCAAGGTAAAGCGGAACGGTCGCTACGACGTCAGAAAGGTTGCTCAAGTCGAGGGGCCAAACATCACCGCAACGAGCAGTGACAATATGAAGCTATGGCGTTTTTTCTCAGAGAACGAGGATATATTATCATCTGGGACAGATGAAGATGAGCAGGAGGGCCGAATGTAAAGGACAGTGTATCAAGCAGTTAACACTATCCCATCTAAATTAACATTTGAACTTAAGATACCATCGATAAGACCTAACCGATATAACCAGACTTAACCGATGTTTAAAAGACCTAGCCGATAAGGGGTTATCGATATGGGAGTCGGTTGTTGGAAGTAGAAGCAGAAAGTTGAACAAAAAGTCGGAAGAACAGAATCATTAATTGCACATCTTAAATCAAACACTTTGTACTCTTTTTCGATCAAAACATTATTAATAAACGATACTTTAATATTAATCTTACATATATTAGTTTATCTTCATTATCTTTGTAACTTATAGTCCCCTTTCCTGTATCAATAACAGCTTCGATTTTCTTTAATAGGTTAAATCCTATTAGTAGATCATACTCTATTCTATCTATTTCGTAAAACACTTGTTTTGCATTAAAAATAGTTATATTATGGAAATATTTAACTATCGAAACCCCATTTACTGTTGCAACTTTCTTATAAATTGATAATCCTTTTTTATTTTCGTAAATTCGTTTTTTATATAACAGGAAGTTGCTCCCGTATCTATCAAAACTTTTAATTCTCTGTTTATTTTTTTATTTACTCTTTTTAAGTAGGGCAGACCTACTTCGGGGGCTGATCTAAAAAATGGTCCTCCTCAATGTTATTTATCCGCTGTTATTTATTGCTTTATTAGCCGGTTGTTCCGACGTTTCATTTGGTTTTCGTTTCTGCGCTTTATTTGCGTTAGATTGATTATTCGGTACTACGTTTGCTCTAAAATGCTGAGCTTGGTTATAATTGTTATTATTTCTCCTATAATAACCATTAGTATTCTCCCGATAATATCTATTATTATTATTATTATTTCCCTTGAATTGATTGCTGTTCTGTCGGTTCTGGATTTGTATTGATTCGTCTACATCCATTGGTTCTGGGGCCTGATTTTGTTGTCTATTACCCAAGAAATAGGGTTGTCCCCATGCCATGTTATTCCTCTGAAAATACCTTTTTTGGTCGAATGGTGAACTATTAGACCTTGGTTGTCGTTGGTTGAATCTTAATGTTATTATTCCCTGAATTTCTGGGGCCACTGAATTGGTAGGCAAATTGGGCCCATATGTTATTTGATTGCAATTCCTGTACCTTTGCCAAGGCATTCGGTAAATCTGGGGGATTCAATGAAAATAGGATTTCTGCAATACCGCCGTTTAGGCCAGTGACAAAAATGCGTAAGGCATTGTCTCTAATTTTCTTATTTGATTCTTTTGTAATTTCACTGTCCTTTCCGTGAGTCATTATTGTCTTGTTTATTAGCAAGGACATTTTCTTGTTGACCTCGTTATAGAAATCTATTATTGAGAAGTTCCCTTGTCGGAGAACGCTTAGCTCCTGTTCTATTATATAAATTGGTCTCTTGTCACTGTAAACAAAGTCAAGTCGTGAAAGTATGGCATCAAAATTTAAAACTGTCCCGTGGTTGGTCAGTGCGTCGTGTGCTGGTCCTGTTATTTTGTTTCTTAAAATTGTTAAGGCTATATAATATTGCTTACTTCCTTTCTTATATAATTTTACTGCAGTTTCTGCAGCTTCCCTCCATCCTACGTATTGGTTTAATCCACCAAAAGTTTAGAGTCTGTTGATTTCGCCTCACTTCCGATTTTTCGGTGTTCCTGTTGCTGTTGCTGTTGCTGTTCCTATTTTGTGGTGCTTATTATTTCGTCCCAAATGAGAGGGAGTATTGCGAACAAAAATTCCTCAACTTCAACTTTAAATGCGCAATTCATTTGTTAACATGGAAGCGGCCCGAAACAATTTGGGTAACAAGTTTTCAGATGCTTTTACATAGTCTGCGCTTTTAATTAAAAGCGAAAAAAGCGTCTTTGTGCCGGGACGAGCATTACGGCTATGCCATATGATGGCATGTGTCGTGTCGGGAGCACATGAATTATGAAAATAATTTTAAAAGTTAACGAGTGCCAAAAGTTCCCCTTTTTTTGTTTCGAGCACATATACTCGTATGTATGTCTCGTGGTCAACGGGATTCAATTGCCTTTGGGGGAGACGCTGCAACAGCAGAGCAAAAAAAACAGAAAGTAAGCTAAAACGAGGGGGAACGTTGTGATTTGCTGCGGACACCGCAACTCTACGGATATACCCGATACTAAGTCAGTATGGCTCTCCTCCGGCAGACGCCGCTAATATTAAACGACACGACAAAGAGTGCGTGCGAGACAGACAGAAAATCAGTCTGAGCGTGACGTCGGGCGCTGCGTAGCCACTGCAAATTGATTTGTTTCTTTTGGCTATAAAAATGATCTGATCTGATCCAGATTCAGCAATCTGATAGATATGGTCATTATCTATGATTCTGCGTTTTTAGTTTTCTCAAATCTGCAATATTGTGGATGCAACAGATTTTCGTCCTTTGTGTGGGCGGAAGGGGGTGGGGAGAAATTTCGAGATATACGTTTTATAGTGAGATCTAACAGGAGTGCGGATACTAAATTTGGTTACTCTAGCTTTAATAGTCTCTGAGATTTGTGAATATCCCCAGATTTGCATCCTTTGCGGGGGCGGAAGGGGGTGTGGCGAATTTTTTAAACAAACTCGTCTCGGTCCGATATTGGACGTTGACATGCAATGACTGCATCTATCAAGAGGCGATGCAATTGCTGCACCGTCAAGTGGCCCGTGTGACACCAGCAGAAGGCTGTCACGCGCGGATCCCAGGCAAAACGCAGCCCTCCTCCCGCCCAACCGACCGAGGGGCGCTGCCGCATGACGCGCGGTGCGTAGCCGAACCAAACGCGAACATGCAAGAAAGATAGATATTAGACTAACATTCGAGGAAAATTAGCACTAAGGTTAGATTAGGTTAACACGGACGGCCCTCAGCGGGGCCGCGCATAGGCCAATACGGCCCTTAGTTATCCGGATGGGGGGGTGTATGAACCGTCGTGGTTTTAAAAAGTCCCCGAGAATCGAGGTGTTTTTAGCATAGGCCAGCAGTTCCTGAGGCGTCCTTTTGGAGGCATCTTCCAGTGATGCCAACACTGGGGCGCCCAGGTATCTCCTCCTTGCCCTTGAGAGAGCCGGACAGTTGCAGATGAGATGTTCCAGGGTTTCGATAGCCCCAGGTTCCTCACATTTCCTGCAACTGTCTCTGTTGGTGATGCCTAGCTTTGCTGCATGTGCAGCAGCCAGACAGTGACCTGTTAGTATTCCCACCATCAGTCTGCAGTCCTTTCGTGGTAGGTGCAGTAGGTAGTGGCTAAGTTTCTCGTTGCGCTCCTTGCACATTATCTTCGAGGTTCTGCAGGTGGTGGTACTCCTCCACCTGCTATCAGTCTGTGCTCTAGCCTGCTTCTCTAGATCGCCTTGCAGCGTTCTGAGGGAGACAGGCACGTTCTCGGTTCTCCTATTCTCCAGCCCGACGCCTTCCTTAGCTAGTACGTCCGCCGGATGTCTAATGCCTCCCTGCTCGCCAAGACACTTCTGGAACTGACCACGGACGACTGCATGGATCTTATCGCCGCTTGGCTGTCGACGAATAGGTTGACCGCATCGTGTGCTCGTTCTGTGAGGAGAGCGACCTCCGCTGCTTTCCCGATGGCAAAAACTTCTGCCTGGAATATGCTGCATGGGTCCGGTAGCTTATACGACAGCCTTATCTCGGGGTCTGTGCAGTATAGGCCCGCTCCTACTCCTCCGTCCATCTTGGAGCCGTCTGTGTATATATTGAGGTGCTCAGTTTGGTCCCTTCCAATCTTCCAGTCTTCAGGTCCCAGAGATGTGGTTGTTTTGACGTCAAGGCAAGTTTGGGGGGTCATGTAGTCAGTTGATCTGGTCATTTCCCTGCCGATTGAACTATGCCCGTATCCTTGTGGCGATAGATTTCCTGATGCTATGAGGCGCTGTGCTGCCTTTCCCGCAATCAGGCGAGCGTGAATGTCCAGGGGGTCGATTCCGAGTATGGTTTCGAGTGCTTTTGTTGGGGTTGACCTCAGCGCCCCTGTAATACAGAGCAGAGCCTGTCGCTGAGTCTTCTCCATAAGCTTATGGTATGTCTTCTTTTCAGTAGCCTGCCACCACACTAAGGCTCCATACAGCAGAGTTGGTCGCACCACCGAGATGTAGATCCAGTGCATTAGAGCAGGTGACAGGCCCCATGTGCTGCTGAGCATCTTCTTGGATGCATAAAGCGCAATGGTAGCCTTCTTCACCCTTTCCACTACATTGGGCCTCCATGCCAGCTTGCTGTCCAGTACTGTGCCTAGGTATTTCACCTGTGATTTTGGGGTCAGCCTAGTTTGGTCAATTTTCGGGGGGGTCCATATCGGTACCTTGTACCTCTTGGTAAAGAGGATGAGGTCCGTCTTGTCCGCGTTGATACTGAGTCCTACCTCTTCCGCCCACTCACGTATCTCCCTGAGTGTACGTTCCATTAAGGAGCTGAGGGTCGATGGACATACACCCGTAATAAGTATGCTTATGTCATCTGCATAAGCTGTTATCTTTGGGGCCTTCCTTTCAAATCTCTTGATGAGGTCGTCGACCACCAGATCCCACAGTAGTGGCGACAGGACTCCACCCTGAGGTGTGCCTCTGTGTGCCCCCTTTACCATGGAAGCTGTGCCCCACTCCGATTGCACCCTTCTGCAACTTAGGAGGTTTTTGATCCAGACGTTGATTGCAGGGTGTATGTTATTCGCTTTTAGGCGACTTGTTATTGCGGTTGTGGCCACGTTGTTGAATGCTCCTGAGATGTCCACAAATGCTCCCAAAGCATTCTTTTTGTTGTGAAGGGCGCTCTCGATGGTGGCTACTAGCGAGTGTAGTACCGTCTCCACTGATTTCCCTTTAGTGTAGGCGTGTTGGTTTGTTGACATCAGTCCCTCTACCTCATTCCTGATGTGCAAATCCAACAGCTTTTCTAGTGTTTTTAGTATAAAGGAGGTAAGGCTTATCGGTCTGTAGTCCTTGGGACTCACGTGGCTGCACTTTCCTGCCTTAGGGAGGAAGACAACTCTCGAGGTTCTCCATTGGATGGGGATATAGCCCGTACTTAGGCATGCTGAGTATATTGCGAGGAGCCATGGGGTAATAACCTCTTTGGTCAACTGCATCATGGCTGGGAATATCCCGTCCAGTCCTGGTGCTTTTATGCCCGCGAAGGAGTCTATGGCCCAGTGTATTCTCTTAGTGGTTAACAGACCTATTGGAGGGTGCTGTTCCTCGGTTGCTAGGTCCTGATGCTCCTTGGCGTCAGTGACCTCGGTGCATCCAGGGAAGTGCGCCTCCATTAGTGCTGTTAGGGCTTCTTTGCTGCCCTCTGTCCACTGTCCGTTGTCTAGTTTTAGTTGGCTCTGTACTGTGAGCTGCTTTGAAAGCAGCTTCCGAAGCCTGGCGGTTTCGGGCACTTTCTCGATGTTGGAGCAGAAGTTTCTCCACGAGTTCCTTTGTGCCTTACGTATTTCCTTCTTGTAGCTCCTAAGTAGGATTTTATATTCCTCATTGACAATCTCCTCGTTCGCTTGTTTGGCGATCTTGAAGAATTCCTTGAGGTTGTTCCTTTGGAGAGAGAGATCTCGGTTCCACCAGAGTGGCTTGGACCTCCTCTTCGTTCTCGAGGGTTTGCACGATGCATGGTAGGCGTTCAGTAGCTCGTTGGATAGGGTCTTTAGGGACTTCTCTATATCCTCCGCGGATTTCACTGAGCCCGGATTCGCGAGCTTCGAAGTAACTGTCTTTTTAAACTTTGCCCAGTTTGTGTTCCGGGGGTTTCTATAGACTGTTGTCTTCGAAGGGTGTTTGAATTCGCACTTGAACTGAATGTACTTATGGTCTGAGAAGGATGGTCTATCGAGGACCCTCCGGCTAGATACCGTAGTACTGTTTCCCATTGCAAGTGTTAGGTCTAGCACGTTAGATGAGGTCGGACCTACGAAGGTGTGCTCCTCCCCAACGTTTGCTATATATAGATTAGTTGCTAGTATAAAGTCTAAGAGTGACTCACCTCTGTCATTGATGTCGGTGCTTCCCCACACATTATGGTGGGCGTTGGCGTCCGTTCCGATGACGAGTTGATAGTTTTTGGTGCCGGCTTCTGTCACCAGGCTCCTGAGTTCGTCGGGTGGTGCGGGTCTGTCGTGAGCCATGTAGCAGGAAGCCACCAGAAGGCGCTTTTCCTCACTTTCCAGCATCTCAACCGTCAGGTCATCCGTGCTGTAATGAGACATAAGGTAAGCATGGATTCCCTTTCGTACGAGTACGACGGTTCTGCTCCTGCTTACCGATGTTGAGTAGAACAGGTTATGATTTGATGAGGACTTTAGTCCGGCCACTGAATTGCCTGTCGCAATCCAGGGCTCCTGGACTAGAGCTATGTCGGCGAGCCCTTGCTCCATGGCGATGAGGAGCTCCGCCGACGCTACCTTGCTTTTATGCAAGTTGAGCTGCAGCACACTCAGCATGGGTGGCTGGCTCGCTTGCACCTGACGGGTTGACTACAAGCGTCAGGTCACCGTCTTCCTCTTCTTCATCTTCAAGCGCAAGACCCTGGGCGGCCTCCACGATGGACTCGAGACCTAGGTCCTTTTCCACCTCGCCTGCCTGCAGGGTATGCGCGTCCTTGTCCTCAGGGTGGCGCTTTTTGAGGCGCAGGTACACGCTACCCATGCCCCACGCCATCTTCCCGAACTTGGGGTATAGCAGATCCTCTGCTTCCTTGTTTATTTGGAGGATCACACACTGGCCCCCCTCGTTGGGTAGTGGGCTACCAATGTGTAGGATCCTCCAATCGGCCGTTGGCACGTCCGCGTTTTGCCGCTGAAGGAGCTTCAGCGCTCGGTCCCCCTGGATTGTGATGGGGAAGAGTACCTTCGCCTTAGGCTTGGACGGGATAAGCTCCCGGTCCACAACCTCCAGCTTGGCCCCCTCCCACATCGCCTCCAGTTGGCAGACCGTACGCGTCAGCCACCTTAGGGTTGGGTCATCATTGCACTTCAGGATCTTAACCCCATTTAGCCACCCAGCACCATCGAACGTGGGCATTGGGGCCGCGGGGTCTTCCTCCATCTGTGCAAAGAGTGCGTCGACAAGACGCGCGTGCACCAGCTTCCACTGTGCCGCTGACATCTTGCCGTTTTCTTCGCTGCGGTCAATGAGTGCCACGATCAGGTGTCGTTTGGTCACCTCGCTGACCTTCGCTTTCGGCTTCGTTGGCTTCTTGGCCGCTTTCGGTGGAGGGGCTGCACTCCTGGGCCCGCGTTGCCGCTTGCTCGCTGGAGTGTCCTTAATGGCACTCTCAGTCGAGCGTTGCCTCTTGGTGGCCATCATCTCCTCCACCTTATTGGCATATTCGCCATTCGACGCCCTCATCTGTGGCATCTGGGCATAGTGTAGCCGACCCTCCTCTACTCTCTGCTCGGCCCAGGCTAGCTTGACCTTCTCCTCCTGGGAGATGTCTGCTTTGCCTTGCAGCCGGCTTTTTATGTTGAGGGCCGCTTTGTATTGCGCTTTGGCCTTCATCCCCTCCTTGGAACGCTTCGGCCCTTCCCTACGCAGGGAGCTGGTGCCTGGTTCCGGCGAGCGGAGAAGGCTCTCTTCGTCCGTCCTGCTTAGAGAGAGCACGCTCTCCAGATCCGTGTCTGTATCGACTACGGCATCTGTGCGGCTCAACTTGCAGGCCACGGAGTGAGTTGTTTTTGTTGTTGTTATTGTGGCAGTAGCTTTACAACTGACCTGGCCTGCTCCCGCCAAGTCTGAGGTGTGACCGCTGGCGACACGCAGAGAGGACTGCTCCTCCCCGTGCCCGCCGGTGGTAGCAGTCACGCTTTCCACCGACGTTTGGGTTGACATCCCAACCCGTGCTTGCTCCTTCTTCGACTCCATAGTTGGCCCGAGGGTCCATACTGGTTAATATTTTTCGGGGGGACCACCCCCTAGCGTTTTAGGCCTGACCGCCAGGCACCTCTAGCCATGGCCCTGGTTCGGTTCCCCCGACTTTGAATCGGGAAGACGCCGGACCATAGCCTTAGCTAGACACTGCATTACCCCGGACAGAGCAAGCGACAGTGCATTACCCTTGTCCGGGGTAATGCAGTGTCCATTGCCCAGCCGGCACCCTCGTGGAGGGTTCAGCTAGAGGATTTTCGACAGCCTAAATTAGCACTAAACTTATTAAGAAATTAAGCATGCAATAAAATACAAAATACAAATACCACTACAATTACTAATTACTAGAAAGGTGTGTAAGGATTAGTAATTTAATAAGAGGACGAGAATTAGTGGAGGATATAATATGGTAGAGGGAATTATAATCCGAGCATAAGACCCTAAACGGTTCATGCAAGGAATAATTCGATCTACAAAGTGGAAGGAACAACGGTATAAAGTTTCTAGTCAGTCTAATAGGAATCGTGAAGTTTATGCGGCTCAACAGATCAGGGCTGTCTATGTCACCCCTGATCAAGTTGTGCATAAATATCACACCAAGCATTTTTCTACGGTTAACTAAGGATGGGAGGTTTACTAATAATAGTCTACTAGAGTAAGATGGGAGTCTTACACCCGCATCCCAGTTAAGGCCCCGCAGAGCAAAGAGTAAAAAGTTTTTCTGTACTGATTCTTTACGGTCCTGGTGTACTTTGTACTGAGGGCACCATACACAGGAGCCGTATTCTAAGATCGGACAAACAAGCGAGGTATAGAGAGTCTTTGTTATATAGGGGTCGTCAAATTCCTTTGACCACCTCTTTATAAACCCAAGCACGCCCATGGCCTTATTTACCATGGTAGAAATGTGTTCGGAAAACTTTAACTTGGGGTCTAACATAACACCCAGATCATCCACCAGGGTAATTCTCTCAAGAGAACCCCCAAATAGGGTGTAGGGAGCCAACAAAGGGCTAGAACGATGAAATGTCATAACTTTGCATTTCGAGACATTAAGGTGTAACAAGTTTGCACAACACCATGACTGAAAGCTATTGAGATCGGATTGCAAGCGAGAATGAAATGAAATGTCCTTGTACTGGACACAGAGTTTAACATCATCCGCATACATAAGTACTCGAGAGTATGTTAATACTGAAGGCAAGTCATTAATAAAGAGTGTGAAGAGTAAGGGGCCTAGATGGCTGCCCTGTGGTACTCCCGAAGAAACCTTTACTGGTAAAGAGAGGGAGTTTTTGAAGAGGACTCTTTGAGACCTAGAACAAAGATAGCTAGAAATCCATCTCAGGAGGTTGGGCGGAAACCCTAAAAGGTCAAGTTTATGTGCCAAAAGGGAATGGTTTACAGAGTCGAATGCTTTACTAAAGTCGGTGTAAATAACATCCGTCTGTAAGTTACCTTGAAAGCCTTTAATAATGAAAGAGGTAAACTCTAACAAGTTCGTGGTGGTTGATCGCCGCCTTATAAATCCATGCTGAGATGGAGATATAAGTGACTTGCAGAGATGTTGCAAGTGCGGAGTTAAAACCTTCTCAAACAATTTGGGAATAGCGGATAACTTAGCTATACCTCTATAATTTTTTGCATCAGACTTGCTACCTTTTTTATGGAGAGGAATTATAAACGATTCCTTCCAGATTGGGGGGAAGCAAGAGGAATCAATGGACAGGGTGAATAGTTTAAGCAATGGTCCACACAGAGCCTCGGCGAAGTACCTGAGTACACAACCTGGAACCCCGTCTGGACCCGGTGAAAACACCGGCTTAACTAGTCGAAGATCTTGAAGTAGGGAATATTCATTTATCAAGGGACTGAAAATGCCGTTCGACCTCGTTAATCCGTATGGGTACGGTTGACCAGAGTAGCGTTCCTCAGAATAGGTGGTTTGGAAAAACTGGGCAAAAAGATCGGCAATTGCCTGATCATTATTTGCCGACGTATTACAAAATGATAGCGAGGATGGGTGTGCGGACGTTCTACGCTTACTGTTTACGAAGCAGTAAAGCTGTTTAGGGTCCTGAGAAAAACGTATCCTGCAACGAGATAGGTAGTTCTTATAGCATTGAGCATTAAGAACTGAAAAGTTTGACCGAGCTATTACATAACGAGAGTGAGAAGTAGGAGAACCCACTTCTTGAAATTTTTTATAAAGTCTTGATTTTAAGTTTTTTAGACTGGATAACTCTTTGGTAAACCAAGGGGGTTTTCCAGATCTAATCGGACAAGAAAGCGGGACACAAGAATCAAAAAATGTGCCAAGAGCATTGTAAAAAATGTTTGTGCCTTTTGTGACATCAGTGCACAAGTACAAAGCGGATCAATCAAAATCCCTAATTAGGTTATTAAGCTTCGCAAACTCGGCTTTACGAAAGCAGCGGACACGTTCAGGCAGTCTACTCGACCGATCCAATACAGTTGGTCCTATGTCTAGCGACACCTCGAAAGTAGGGTGGTAGGCGTCTTCAGGTATAGTGAGCGGAAGGGCTCGGGTTAACAACACTATGGTCGGATCCGATACAAAGCATAGATCAAGCAATCGACCCAAGGAATTTTTCACATGATTGACTTGAGACAGGGACAGGTCAAGCAAGCCGTCAACAAAGTCATGTCGTGACATGGGCACTAGGATACTAGACTCGTTTACCGAAGACCAAACAGTTCCTGGCAAGTTGAAGTCACCAAGAACTATCATACGATCTTTATCAGATAGCGAGGAAGCAACAGCGGTTAAAGCGGACAAGTGCTGCTCATAAATTGAAATATCCGAAGAAGGTGGGATATACGAGCAAGTAATGAATATAGCGAAAGCGGGAAGAATCAGTTTTACACACAGGAATTCCAGTTCCTGTTGAACTTGGACTGTGAAGTGTTCTGACGTGAAGTAGGAGTCCACTGCAATTAGAACCCCTCCTGCACGTCGAGACGAACGGTCCTTTCTAAAAGTTGTGTACCGACCTGCCAAAACCTCGGTACTAAGAATGTCCGGCTTTAACCAGGTTTCAGTAAACACAATAACGTGGGAAGCAAATGCAACACTATCCCGGAAAAGAATGCTGAGCTTACTACGCAAGCCTCTTACATTCTGATAGGTTACTAAAAGACAAGTTAGTTTTTTGGAAAGGTTGGAGCAAGACGGGAAGTTGAGGAAGAGGAAGTTGAGGTTGAGGGTGGCACGCTGGAAAGATTTGGAAGCGATATGGGGGGCCTATTCTTCTTCTTAGCCTTAAACTCCTTCACCACCAAATGCTCCGGCCAAAATTTGGTGGAGCAAATGGTGTCAAATTGAGTTGGGGAGATGCTTATCTTAAACGACGCTATCTCCCTGGCATAAGAGAAGTTAAATTTCTCCACCTTTAAACCCACGGCTTTTATTTTGCTTTGAATGAAAGCAGTTACATCATTAGATGTGAGGTCAGGGGCCAGCCGTGAAACAAAAACTTGTCGTTTTGGTGGGACTCCCACCAGTGGTTTAGTCACCACAGGTCTAGTACCTGTGGTGGCAATATCCGGAGGTCCGGAACGTCTATTTACTGGTGGGATCGGGATAGACGGGACAACTAGTGAACTTGCGGACACCACGGACACGGACGCTGCAGACGACCGAGGCGATGAATTCGGCTACCGAATCTGCATCGCCAGCAGCTTTCGTTGCCTTTGGAGTGGCAAACGAGATCAACTGCTGCACACTTGGAGTGGTCGGAGTCAGTTTTTCGGCGGCGCACGGCTGAGTGACGGTTGGCACTTGCAGGTCCCGCGGAGTGACCTTTTTGCGCCTCGGAGACTCATTCAGCAGTTTTAAACCGCTAAACTTAGCCTCCATTGCTAGGAGCCGATCGTATTGGTTTTTGAAACCAACGGTCAGCTCCTTAAAGCCACTCCGCGTCTGCCTCATGAAAGATACCATTTCCTTCTCCACCGCACGGCATGCCTCGCAACTGTAATGCAAGCCATTACGTTTGGCTATAGCATCACTCACGAGGCCAGAAAATCCCGCGCATTTTGCGTGGACTACGCTGTCACAGAGCCAGCAGGGGACATTCGGCTGATCGTGAGTGATCTGCTTCTTGCAGGTTTTTTTGGCGCAGACCACAGCGAATTCCATTTTATTTTTATTATTTAAATATTTTCTTAAGAAAATTTTTCGAAGAAAAATTAAAATTAAAAAAATTAAAATTTCCAAAACAAATTGGTATCAGACCAATGTGCCAGACAACGCTCAAAGCGGAATTGGTAAGAAAAAAAAAAGAGAGCAGAGTGGAGAGCGGTTATAGCGAGAGCTACTAGACAGAGAGCGCTATTGCTCAGAAAGTTGAAAGAGCGAGAGAGAAAGAACAGTTATTGAGGTTGAGGTGATAGCGAGAGAGTGATAAGACAACAAAAGCTACCAGACGAGAGCGGACTGCAATGCAATACTCACTCACTGCAACAACACAACACAAGCCGACGCCGAAAAATAAAAAGTTAAATAATATTTTAACACAAATCAAAAGGCATGCACTCGCGTAAAAGAATTGGTTTCCAGATTGTTGTCTGGTTAGGGAGTATAATTAGAATTTAGTTAGGAAAACACCGGCTGTTTATTCGAAACAAAAGGAAAAAATGCGGAGCGCAAAACAAAAACACGTCTGATCACTACGAATGAGAAGCTATGTCTATGATATATTAGGAGTGTGGATACCAAATTTGGTTGCTCTAGCTTTTATAGTCTCTGAGATCTAATGTTTAATCTAAGCAAAGCCGCCTATGCTACGTGTGTGTTAGAGAGAGACAGGGCGAGAAAAAATGAAATTGTTTTCTTGATGCTGGCTATAATAATAATACGATCCAATTCAGATTCCGCAGTCTAAAAGATATCGTCATTCTCTACGATTCTGCGTTTTTGGTTTTCTCGTATCTTTAAAATTGTGGATGCCACAGATTTTCGCCCTTTGTGGGAGCGGACGTGGGCAGGGCAAAGTTTTGAAATATTTTTGTAGCAGTGACATATCACAGAAGTCTGGATCCAAAACAGCGTTGCTCTAGCTCTTATAGTCTTTGTCCCGCGCATTTGCAGCAACTGCCACAGCGGCCGCTGCGTTCCGTGGAGTATAATTTGATTATGCAAGACATTATAGCGTCATGCAGACCCAGACCCAGTGCCAGTGCCAGGCTATTTTGAGTGATCCTTTGGGGTCTGCCATGGTCCGTGCTCGCTGTCCGTGATTTTGCTGTAATTTAATTTGTGTGCAAAATGTCTATGTCCATGTCTAACTATTGCTTTCCCCTTGCGGCATTGTGTTGCATGCATTTCCTTTGACAGCTCAACCACATCCTGGTGCTGCCAAATTTGGTAAAGTTTTGCGAGATCTGCGAGAGTCGCGACCAAGTCAAATGGATCAAGGACCGCGCCCTCCGACTCCAGGAGCAAGTGGCAATGGATGATACGATTTGGTAGGGATTCTATTACTTTTAATGTGGTGTCATCTTTTATTGTCTCGTCTATTGTTTCTGCCTGATAATACCTGATCGGATTTAGTTTCTATTTGTTGTTTCAAATTTACTATTTGCTCCTGTACTTGTGAAATTTGAAGTGCTATCAATTGTCTGACCAGATCTGCAGTGAGATCGGTCCTTGCTTGTGAGTTAATCATTTTAAGTTTTCCAAACTCTAAAGTTAGTTGATCCACCTTAAATTTTTCTTATATGTTTGTTTTTATATTCTTGACCACCGCTGGGCTTAAACCTAATTGAACTTATATATTTAGTACTACAACTTTCGCACACTAACTATCCGGTCGGGGTCGTCCTTCTTAGGGCCTTCCTTCTTGGTTTGGCTGACAGATCTTCGAACGGGTCTTCCTTCTTGGTTTGGCAGACAGATCTTCGAACGGGTTTTCCTTCGTAAATTTCTTTGTTGTTTAACTGGGTCTTCTGGGGGTCTTCCTTCTTTGGTTTAGCTGGTAGTTTCACTTTCTTTGTGTTTTGTTTTGATTGGTTTTGTTTAAAGATTTTGGTTTTTTTGGTTTTTTTATACCCGATACTCAAAATGAGTATTGGGGTATATTAGATTTGTGGTAAAAGTGGATGTGTGTAACGTCCAGAAGGAATCGTTTCCGACCCCATTAAATATATATATTCTTGATCAGCATCAATAGCCGAGTCGATTGAGCCATGTCTGTCTGTCCGTCTGTCCGTCCCCTTCAGCGCCTAATGCTCAAAGACTATAAGAGCTAGAGCAACGATGTTTTGGATCCAGACTTCTGTGATATGTCACTGCTACAAAAATATTTCAAAACTTTGCCCCGCCCACTTCCGCTCCCACAAAGGGCGAAAATCTGTGGCATCCACAATTTCGACGATACGAGAAAACCAAAAACGCAGAAACGTAGAGAATGACCATATCTTTTAGACTGCAGAATATGAACTGGATCGTATTATTATTATAGCCAGCATCAAGAAAATAATTTCATTTTTTCTCGCCCTGTCTCTCTCTAACACACACGTAGCATAGGCGGCTTTGCTTAGAGTAAAACATTAGCGCCTAGATCTCAGAGACTATAAAAGCTAGTGCAACCAAATTTGGTATCCACACTCCTAATATATCGGACCGAGACGAGTTTGTTTCAAAATTTCGCCACACCCCCTTCCGCCCCCGCAAAGGATGCAAATCTGGGGATATTCACAAATCTCAGAGACTATTAAAGCTAGAGTAACCAAATTTGGTATCCGCACTTCTGTTAGATCTCACTATAAAACGTTTATCTCAAAATTTCGACCCACCCCCTTCCGCCCACACAAAGGACGAAAATCTGTTGCATCCACAATATTGAGGATACGAGAAAACTAAAAACGCAGAATCATAGATAATGATCATATCTATCAGATTGCTGAATCTGAATCAGATCAGATCATTTTTATAGCCAAAGGAAACAAATCAATTTGCAGTGGCTACGCAGCGCGTGACGTCACGCTCAGACTGATTTTATGTCTCTCTCGCACGCACTCTTTGTCGTGTCGTTTAATATTAGCGGCGTCTGCCGGAGGAGAGCCATACTGACTTAGTATCGGGTATAACTGTAGAGTTGCGGTGTCCGCAGCAACTCACAACGTTCCCCCTCGTTTTTTTTGAGCTGGATAAGTACGTCCGTACTGTTCGGATACCACGAGGAGAGAGAGAGCTGCTTCTCCCGGAAATCAAGGCTTCATCCCCTCGTTCTTCCCTTTTTCTTTTCGATTTGTCAAAATGACAGTGGGAGGAAGAGGCCGATTAAAACGTCAGCCAAACAAAATAATATGGGCAGCCCACGGTGACGAAGCGCACCCAGTAGATGGCGTGTTAAAAGCTTAGCTTTCTTGGACCCAACAGAAGACTTAGCCTATTCGCGTAGCATAATTTTAGGGAAAATTAAGACGTCGATGCAAACAATTTTTTTTCTTACAACAAGCGCACTACATAATCCCCCCCACTTAAATCACGCTTGGGGTGGGACACCCAAAGTGTGATCCGCGCTTGTAACAATTCATGTCAAGGTTTTATATCCTTGGTATGAAATTTGCCTACAAGGCGGCCTTGAAGATCTTCAAGTTCGTAATAGCAGTTTCCTAGCTTCCTGCGCACTCGGGACTTTATAAAGGTTGGTGATAACTTTGCGCAAAGGCCCTTAGCGAAATTGCTTTGCTGAAAGTTACGTCTATATACTTCCTGTCCATCCCTATAGGAAATTTGTTTCGTTCGTAAGTTATAGGATCTGGCATTTCGGAAGTGCTGGGCCTGTATAGAGCCTTTTGCTTTGCTGCGAATTATGTCGAAGGAATCTTCTCGCGAAAATTGGACACCGCGATCTTCTAACATCAGTTTACGCATCAGTTTATAGCTACTGGCATCGGTTACCATATGCTGTCCAAAAGCAAGCTGATACGGGGTAGTGCTTATGGCTAAATGATGACTAGAACGAAGTGCACAGCAAATGCTGCTTAATTTCTCATCCCAATTACGTTGATCCGGGTCAACATAACTTTTGATGGCCGCCAGAACGGATCTATTTACTCTCTCCGAAGCATTGGCTTGAGGAGAATAAAAGGCAGTATAGACATGAGAGATATTATATTTGTCAAGCAGGGAGTTAAAAGTGTGAGATTTAAATTGGACCCCATTATCGTTTACGATGGTTTCGGGGACCCCGAAACAGTGAAAGAGGTCTTCTTCCAGGAAGCGTTTTATGGAATCTGCTGTAAATTTTCGTACGGGCTTCAAAAATGGAAATTTTGACAGATGGTCTAACACGACAAAGATGCCAATATTTCCTGACTTGCTTCTCGGATAAGGTCCTGAAAAGTCTACAAATAATTTTTGAAAGAATCGAGAAGGTAATCCCGTATTTCCCATTGGTGGCTTAAAGAGTTGATTTGGATGCTTCGTGGTTTTACAGATATGGCAATTATTTATGAGTTCTTTGACATCCACCGCTAAGTTTGGCCAATAATAAGATCGCCTGAGTCTTTCAAGGGTTTTATTTATCCCACTGTGGGCACACAAGGGATCCTAATGGGCAGCTTTGAGGACGGGTTTTACAAGGGATGGGGGTATCCAAAGTTTCCAGCAGGAATCGTCTGTGATCTTGGTTCCATCGGCATGTTCCGCACGCCGAAAGATGCGTTCATCTTTGATTTTCAGATCAGGCAATCGGGAACTGTTCAACCTTATCTTCTCTTTAATTGACTGATATTCTGGTGATTTGAACTCAGGAGAATCAGGGTCGACCAACATGCTATCAGTTGCCAAGAAGGACAAGTCTTCTGAGTGCGTACGGGACAAGGCATCGGGGACTATGTTATCACTCCCTTTTCGGTGTAAGATTTTAAATTCAAATCCCTGCAACTTTAAGGACCAGCGAGCCAATCGGGAGCTAAGATCAGCCTGCGACATAAGCCACTTTAAGGAGGAATGATCTGTAATGATTGTGAATTCTTGGCCCTCAATGTATGCCCTGAACTTTTTTACGGCTAAAACCGAAGCGTAACACTCTTTTTCAGTTACAGTGTACTGCCTCTGGCATTTGTTAAGCTTTTTCGACATTAAAGCAATTGGTACGTCTGCGCCCTCGTTGTTTTCTGGCATTAGAACTGCCCCTACGCCGGTATGACTGGCGTCACAGTGTATTGAGAATGGTATGGAGAAATTTGGGCTATGTAGAACTGGCGCGGAACACATCTGGGACTTTAATGACTCGAAAGCAAGCTGAGCCTCGTCACTCCAAATAAACTTGCGCTTAGATTTCAGAGTATCTGATATGGGTGAACTAATAGCTGCATAATTGTGGATGAACTTGTGGTACCAGCCTGTCATTCCAAGAAATCGACGAACTTGATTGATCGACTGGGGAGCTGGAAAGTCCTTAACGGCGGCTATTTTGTCAGGATAAGTGCGAATATTCCCACCACCAATCACGTGGCCTAAATATTTAACTTCTTTCCGGCAAAATTTGCTTTTCTCCACATTTATAGTAAGATGGGCCTTGGAAAGTTGGGATGCGACCAGGGACAACACCTCCAGATGGTGCTCAAAATTATCGGATATAACTAAGAGGTCGTCAAGATATATGAATATTTCATTCCGTAGATGGGCTGGTATGACTTTATCCATAAGTCGCGACAAGGTACAGGGTGCGTTGGTTAAGCCGAATGGCATGACGACAAACTCGTATAAGGGACGGCCAGGCACGGTAAACGCTGTCTTATCACGAGATTTTTGATCGAGAGGAATTTGCCAAAACGCGTCCTCTAGATCGATGCTTGTGATGAACTCTGCTTTCGGTAGTCTACTCAGAATTCCGTCTATAAGGGGCATGGGATATGCATCCTTTACCATGACCGAGTTTACTTTCCTACAATCGATACACAATCTAACCTTGCCATGCTTTTTAACCAGCACTACGGGCGAAGACCACGAACTAACCGATTCTTGTATAACCCCAAGCTTCAGCATTCGGTCTAATTCCTCGTACATTAGCTTCTCCGTTGCCGGTGACACCGCATAGTGGCGTTGTTTAATGGGCTTTGCGTCGGCTACCTCTATCGTGTGAGTGATTACAGAGGTCTTTCCTAGACTTTGCTTTGAGTAAGATGGGAAGAGAGTTATTAGGCAGAAGCGCCCTCATTGTGGGGTCTTCTAAGGTTTCAATACGTAAATTTTGTGTCATCAAGTGCAACGGTAAAAGTTCAAAAGCCGTCCAAAAATCGATTCCTAAATAGAGATAACCCGTCAAGGAAGGTACAATATAAAAACAAAGTTCCTTGGATTCCCCTCTATACGTGACTTTTGCGGAAATTTTGCTGACTATACTTTGGCTCTTTCCGTCGGCAGTTCTAACTTTTAGGGACAGCGGCTTATATTGGACTTTATTCCGAATAACGACGGACGCGCAACTTCCCCCTATGCAGCTAACTGAAGCTCCAGTATCCATTAGTCCTATGACTGGTTTACCAAAAAGCATAATCTGAGTATGGGGTCGTAAATCATTTGGTTTTCCAACTACAGAAGCTAAGAGCAATGTTTGCAATGTTTCTTAAAATCGCTTCTTCGGCGCTGGGATCGATTTGGAGGGCTAGCAAGGTGGTCAGCGTATACGCTGTTTGACACGTCTGGTATAATAAGGTCAGTGGAAGAAGATGAATTGATCACTCGGTATTGGTCGCTTGGTTGACCAGTTGTTTGCGTGCACTTTTCGGCGGTGCACGCGACGAGTTTTTTGCCGTGTGGGGGTTGCATTTTCTGCAACTAGGCTTATAAGTATCGGCCCTGCGACAACTCTATAGCAAAATACCCTACGTTCGGCCATGCACTCTTGGTATCGATGGCCTTTGCCAACGCAATTCCAACAGACGAACTCTACGGCTGATACTTCCAGATCTTCATCTTCACCTACTTCTTCACTATCTGGGGCAATAGATTCGTCTAATATAGCATTGACTTGGCGGCATGGTAAAGTTCGGGGGGCCGCCAGGGGAGGCTTGGTTTTAGCTACGGACTGCATGAATATTTTCGCGTTCGGACCAGGTGACGTAAAGATTTCACAGTCGCAGCCGACTCATATAAAATAAAAATATAAAATAAAAAATATAAAAAACTCATATATATCAGCCAAAAGGTTTGCTCGCAGTGTCTCAACCAAGGCTGCCTCAGACATGGGCTCAGACAGTTTATCTGCCAATGCGGCAATTACGCCATAAAAATCATCAATCATAAAAATCAGGACTCGTTTGGTCGCTGTTTCCTTAATTCGATCTCTGTTCTGATATTCCTATCTGTTCTATCGTCTTTAAATTGGCCACGCAAGGCTGGGCATAGATCTGCCCAACGGACTTCAGGGACACTTTTATGATACCGCCAAAACCACTCGCTGGCACTTCCATCAAAGAGGTTACTGGCGTATCGAGCTGTTATTTCAAAGTTACCGTCCAAAGTTTGCTTTGTAAGTGCTTCAATACGGTAAATGAAGTCCTCAATCGACATACCAGCCTTTCCCGTAAACCGCAGTTTCCAATTAGACATTATCTGGCTAACACGATCTGCCCGAAGGGATGAAGCGGAGGAACCTGTGGAAACTCCTGAGCCAACATTACGGGTTTGCCCCAAATTCGAGGGTGACGAACTATTTACCCCCGGCACTGGTACCTGTTCACTAGTGGACAGCCGAAAAAGTTGCTCGATCGTTTGCTGTTCTAGTTCTGCTACCGGTTGCATCCGAGCTGCATTTATGTTCGGGGAGGGTACAGATGCCGTACTTTGAAGTCCATCGGAAATGGCTCGAACTAGCCGGTTAGTTTGATCAGCCATGCTGGTCGCCAAAATTCGTGTTTGCTCTACCATAGCTACTCTAATCGCGTCCACTATGGACTGCTGTATAGTTTCCGCCATAGTGGCCTGATTCTGTTGAGGGTCGACGAAGATTGGAGACCTGTTGGCATTCTCTGAGTTAGCCATCTCAAGAGGGCTTAACGCTTCAACTCTTTTGCTTTGACTTCTAGTCTGAAGGGACTGAGTAACAGATGGCATTCGTGCTCTAGACGTAGACGGACCAATAGGACTAAGATTCTCAGCTGAGGCCGATGTGATGTTCAGGTCTTGCTGACAAGTGGGACACTTCCGTTTGTTACCACTTTTAGCGGTGAAGCACACTCTGTGGAAGGTGTGCCCACAACTGGCCGACAATAGTTGTACCTGGTAAACGATTACTTCCCCGTGTCTTCTGAGAGGGCTAAATTCTCCGTACTACGAGACACTACCATTTCGGTTTGGGCACCACCAAGTATGAATATATTAGATATATATAGCAAATGCAAAAAAAAATAATACAAAAAAAGTCACAGTCAATAGATATAGATATATGTAGATATCAAAACAGTTTAGGAGCCATGCAATCGTTTTTTGGGTAGGAGTAAAGCGGATTGCATTGTTTTCGGGTAGGGAAGGGACAGGAATGTGGTAATCTACTTATAACTGAAATCTGCCTCACAAGTTAGGTCCGTGGCAGGATAAATAATCCCTCATCCAGCGAAATCTAAAAGGTCAGATCAGAAGTATTGGGGCTGAGAAAGGTGCTGGATTAGTTCCTCTAATCATCAGGTAGTATGGGAGTCCGATGTCACCTAGGCTTACCGAGGCTTGCAACCTCAGTAATCTTCTAAGGGGTTCCTCGGGACAGCCAAAACCCAGTTAATTAGGGGCAATCTTCGTAGAATTTCATCCTAAACGATTTGGAATGCGCTCTCCTTTCCTGCAGTAGTGTTCTCGCTTAGCTCCTATAACAATCTTCGACTAGTTGATAGGCTAAGCTCGACCCACGGAGTTATACCCAATATAAGTTATAACACTTCCAGTGTATCGGACCTACTGCACGCCAATATACCCTGCACGATACTAGGCCCTGTAGGCCATAATGAGTTTACACGGATCCACAGTATCCACTGGATAAGTTGCAAAAAAAACGGTCTAGCAAGGATAAAAGTCAGGTGTTACTTTTGACCAAGTTATTTCTTTAAATGGGGCAAGCCGGATCGGGCCCCACGTTGGGCGCCAAAATAAGATAAATGTAGCATATCACATACAACGATTGTTGTGTGTGGCGGTGCCACTCGAGCTGGTCGGGGTTGTATCGGGCAGGACTGGTGCACGCGCTGGCTCCGGCTGTATGATCGGTAGTATGGCGGGGTTCCTATACTGGTCTGCCGAGGGTGCCTAGGCAATCGCCGGATAGCACTTACGGGACGCTGTCGAACTAAGAATTACTACGAATACGGGAATACCGACGCATATCGCCGAGAGTACCTAGGCAATCGCCTGGTGGCACTCACGGGACACTATCAGGCTAAACATTACTGCGAAAGTCTTCATCATACAGGGCAGGCATCGCCGAGAGGGCTTAGGCAATCGCCGGACAGCGCCTTCGGGACCCTGGGAACTACTGGGGTACTGCGGGGTCACAAACTACTGGAGGGAATCATGCGAGGGGAACGCCAACAGTTGTCACCGAGAACGCCTAGGCAATCGCCGGACAGCGGCCTCAGGATCCTGTTGGGCTACGAACTACTGAAGGAATCACGCGGGGGCCCCGACGGGCATCCGGAGCGAATACGAATCACCACGTGGGTGTAGCCAAAGAGGGAGACTCGGGCAAGAGGCGTGGGGAAGGGCGGAGAAGATGAGGCCCCGGGCATTCAGGTTCCCTAGCGTATAGATTGTTGGTGACCAGGCTATGTTTTCGTTATATTCGTTACATTTCACTTTATTCTTCTTTGGTTCCCTACCTATCGCACCGCTCAGCAGCCCGTATGCACGTCTTGAGACTCGCTTACCCCTGAACTCCCACGCTTGTGCTTGTCGAAAGCCTCCTCTTTCTCGGGATTGCAGCGCCGGTGCAGGATGCCCTCTCCGTAAGCGTAGTATCGATGCCGGATCCTTCGCGCACTGCTGATCGCGTTAATCTCGAAGTAGTCCGCCACGTGTGTTCTTTTTCTTTTCGCGAGCCACTCGGATCTTTACCCGTCAACGCGTCCGATTCCTACGACTGCCTCTCATCTAACTGACTTCCTTTCCACGTTTTCCCAGCTTCAGAGCCGGCGTTCTGCTGGCTCTGCCGATCCAGCGTCGGCGTGGGCGGCTAGCGTCGTTATTTCCCCTCTCTTTTGGCGTCTGTAGCTGCGCCGGTGACTTTCGCCTCTCTTTTCCACTGCTGGGGCGTCGTTGCTGGATTTGATTGCTGTTCTCAGCGGTCCTCTTCTGCCGCTGCTGCGTTGATGCTGTCGGCTTATCTTGTCAGCGCTTCTCCTCGGCCGCTGCTGCGTCGATGCTGGCGGCTTATCTTGTCTGCGCTTTCCTCTCTGCCTGTTGCTGCGTCGATGCCGGCGGCTCGCTGGATCCCGTTGTTTTCCTCGTCTCTCTTTGGCCGCTGCTGCGTCGTTGTTGTTGGGTTATCTTGTCAGTGCTTCCCTCTCTGCCTGTTGCTGCGTCGATGCCGGCGGCTCGCTGGATCCCGTTGTTTTCCTCGTCTCTATTTGGCCGCTGCTGCGTCGTTGTTGTTGGGTTATCTTGTCAGTGCTTCCCTCTCTGCCTGTTGCTGCGTCGATGCCGGCGGCTCGCTGGATCCCGTTGTTTTCCTCGTCTCCCTTTGGCCGCTGCTGCGTCGTTGTTGTTGGGTCTGGTTCTCGGTGTTTCCCTCGTCTCTCTTTGGCCGCTGCTGCGTCGTTGTTGTTGGGTCTTGGTTCTGGAAAGCCAGTGGCGTCCGCCGTGATCGCGACTTGCCCCCTTTTTAAGAAAATAGTAAGCTACGTGGGGCTTAGAGACCCCTCGGGCCGTATAATATAAAATTAATAATAAGTGGCCTTCGTGGCCTTCCCCCCTCCCCCTTAACCTAAAACTGAACAGTCAATGCTTAAACCTAGAAAATAAAAAGTCAAAAATCTTAATTCTAATGAAACAAGTTCGGGTCCCTCGAATGGGAAAATGCCGGCAAGATGATGGGTGGAAAAAATGTGGGTGGAGCGTACGCTCCCTCACAGTGTGTAACGTCCAGAAGGAATCGTTTCCGCCCCCGCAAAGGACGAAAATCTGGGGCATCCACAAATCTCAGAGACTATTAAGGCTAGAGTAACCAAATTTAGTATCCGCACTTCTGTTAGATCTCACTATAAAACGCCTCACCCCTTCCGCCCCCACAAAGGACGAAAAACTGTTGCATCCATAATATTGAGGATACAAGAAAACTAAAAACGCAGAATCATAGATAATGATCATATCTATCAGATTGCTGAATTTTGATCAGATCGGATAATTTTTATAGTCGAAAAGGAAAAAAACAATTTTCAGTGGCTACGCAGCGCCCGACGTCACGCTCTGTGATTCTGTGATATGTCACTGCTACAAAAATATTTCAAAACTTTGTCCCGCCCACTTCCGCCCCCACAAAGGGCGAAAATCTGTGGCATCCACAATTTCGACGATACGAGAAAACCAAAAACGCAGAAACGTAGAGAATGACCATATCTTTTAGACTGCAGAATATGAACTGGATCGTATTATTATTATAGCCAGCATCAAGAAAATAATTTCATTTTTTCTCGCCCTGTCTCTCTCTAACACACAGGTAGCATAGGCGGCTTTGCTTAGAGTAAAACATTAGCGCCTAGATCTCAGAGACTATAAAAGCTAGAGCAACCATATTTGGTATCCACACTCCTAATATATCGGACCGAGACGAGTTTGTTTCAAAATTTCGCCACACCCCCTTCCGCCCCCGCAAAGGATGCAAATCTGGGGATATTCACAAATCTCAGAGACTATTAAAGCTAGAGTAACCAAATTTGGTATCCGCACTTCTGTTAGATCTCACTATAAAACGCATATCTCAAAATTTCGCCCCACCCCCTTCCGCCCACACAAAGGACGAAAATCTGTTGCATCCACAATATTGCAGATTCGCAGAATCATAGAGAATGACCATATCTATCCGGTTGCTGAATCTGGATCAGATCAGATCATTTTTATAGCCAAAGGAAACAAATCAATTTGCAGTGGCTACGCAGCGCGTGACGTCACGCTCAGTCTGATTTTCTGTCTCTCTCGCACGCACTCTTTGTCGTGTCGTTTAATATTAGCGGCGTCTGCCGGAGGAGAGCCATACTGACTTAGTATCGGATATAACTGTAGAGTTGCGGTGTCCGCAGCAACTCACAACGTTCCCCCTCGTTATACCCGATACTCAAAATGAGTATTGGGGTATATTAGATTTGTGGTAAAAGTGGATGTGTGTAACGTCCAGAAGGAATCGTTTCCGACCCCATAAAGTATATATATTCTTGATCAGCATCAATAGCCGAGTCGATTGAGCCATGTCTGTCTGTCCGTCTGTCCGTCTGTCCGTCCGTCCGTCCGTCCGTCTGTCCGTCTGTCCGTCCCCTTCAGCGCCTAATGCTCAAAGACTATAAGAGCTAGAGCAACAATGTTTTGGATCCAGACTTCTGTGATATGTCACTGCTACAAAAATATTTCAAAACTTTGCCCCGCCCACTTCCGCCCCCACAAAAGGCGAAAATCTGTGGCATCCACAATTTTAAAGATACGAGAAAACAAAAAACGCAGAATCGTAGAGAATAACCATATCTTTTAGACTGCAGAATCTGAAATGGATCGTATTATTATTATAGCCAGCATCAAGAAAACAATTTCATTTTTTCTCGCCCTGTCGCTCTCTAACACACACGTAGCATAGGCGGCTTTGCTTAGAGTAAAACATTAGCGCCTAGATCTCAGAGACTATAAAAGCTAGAGCAACCAAATTTGGTATCCACACTCCTAATATATCGGACCGAGACGAGTTTGTTTCAAAATTCCGCCACACCCCCTTCCGCCCCCGCAAAGGATGCAAATCTGGGGATATTCACAAATCTCAGAGACTATTAAAGCTAGAGTAACCAAATTTGGTATCCGCACTTCTGTTAGATCTCACTATACAACGTTTATCTCAAAATTTCGACCCACCCCCTTCCGCCCACACAAAGGACGAAAATCTGTTGCATCCACAATATTGCAGATTTGAGAAAACTAAAAACGCAGAATCATAGATAACGACCATATCTATCAGATTGCTGAATCTGAATCAGATCAGATCATTTTTATAGCCAAAGGAAACAAATCAATTTGCAGTGGCTACGCAGCGCGTGACGTCACGCTCAGACTGATTTTCTGTCTCTCTCGCACGCACTCTTTGTCGTGTCGTTTAATATTAGCGGCCTCTGCCGGAGGAGAGCCATACTGACTTAGTATCGGGTATAACTCTAGAGTTGCGGTGTCCGCAGCAACTCACAACGTTCCCCCTCGTTTTTAGCTTGACTTTGCGGTGTCGCTTCTGGATCAACACTGACTTGAACTTTCTGATCTTTGCATCGTTGATCCCTTTCGGGAATAGTTTTTCTATAAACATTTCAATTGATTTCGCCATACCGAGTATTGGATTTCGTCATCCAAAGATAGAACTGTAAAATGCCTAAAGTGCAGGATCTGCAGAAAGCCGGGAGTGAGATTGTTTATGAGAAGCCGGGTGTGGGCAAACATTGGTTTTCCATTTAGGCGAGTGTCAAAGATTGGGATTGCGGCGGGAGCCCTTGAAATTGTACATCTTAGAAATCAATTAGGCGGAGGCCCAAGATTGAAATTGTTTTCGTTTTGGAAAGCCAAAGATTGTTTACAACTCGTATAAGAGCTCGATAGAATTGGGTACGTTAACTTACACACATATATCTTCCCTCGCGCTCTCGCTGCCAACAGCGCTGAGCATATTCACACCTATACATACTAACATATAAGAGATAAGAACACATAGTTCTGCCGCTCCGCTGCCGGCGTCACTGGCAGCGCAGCTCCGCGGCTTTTGGCTTAGAAAAGCCCAAAACACAATACAGCACCAGTATCTATTAATAAGGTAAATGTATTACCTGTTTTCAAATTTTTAAGCTTTATAAATATTCCTGAACTAAGATTGATGTTGTATACTATCGCACAATTTTAATATCTTAAGGGGTTTATTGGTTTTCCGAACTACTTTCAGTAACTCGTACATTTACATTGTTGGCATTGTTTTGGCCTCTGTTTGAGTTGCCCTGGCCTCTAGAGTTTCCTCTATGTTGGCCTGTATAATTGACTCTGTAATTATTTTGGTTATAGTTACTATAGTAATTACCTCTGTTTTGGTAATTACCTCTGTTAGATCTATTATAGCCGCGGTTATTGTAACTTCTTCGATAACCGCGACCACTGTTGCCTCTGTAATGAAATACTGTGCTGGCATTTCCAGTTATTTCTGTGCTGCAATGGATGTATTTACCCATTGCATCGTTGAAAGTATTGAAGTTGCCTGCTTCAAGTATTAGGCGCAGCTTGTCATGCTCACAATTGCGAGTCATGGCTGCTATGGACTCTTTGGTCGAAAATTTGTCGGCGTTATCTGGGTCTAGCCCTTCATCAATATATGATGCTTCGAGCTGCTTGCGCAGATTGTCAAAATCGGTGGTATATTGAGATGCCGTTTTTCATTTTTGTTTAATATTCGATATTTTTGCTTTAATAACGTCAGAGGATTCTCCCTTGACGTTATCATTAAGCTTTTGGATTATGCCATTGATCGTTTGTTCACTTTGGACTTTATAAAGGATAGAGCCCGTTATCTTTGATTTGATAACTTCGATGGCTAGATCTTCTTGATCTCCTTTATTCCTATCAGTGATTAACGCTGTTAAGAAACGTTCAAGAGACTGTTTACTGCCGTCAAACTCTGGGATAGAGGATGAGACTAGTCTCCCCTACTGCCGATCTTTTTCTACTTGGTTCATTTTGTCTGATATTTTTATTTCGGTTTTTAGTTCTGAATCGCTTTCGACGTCGGTGTCTATTATATCTTTGCAAAGGTCTATACTTTCTAATTGAGGATTTAATTCTGTGTCGGTTTCGACTTCAGTGTCTATTATCGGCTTTGATTCATCTATATTGTCTAGTTGACTTTCATCAAAATGAGCCAACGAACCTAGACTTTTTGGGACATGTATCTCAATACCCCTTCTTTCTGCAATGGTTATCAACCTTGTATTCAAAGATCGTAATAGCCTTTGGCATTGATGCTGGTTTTCACTAGTTAGCTTGTGTAGCATATCACATACAACGATTGTTGTGTGTGGCGGTGCCACTCGAGCTGGTCGGGGGTGTATTGGGCAGGACTGGTGCACGCGCTGGCTCCGGCTGTATGATCGGTAGTATGGGGGGGTTCCTATACTGGTCCTTTCCTATACGTGCTCGCGTCGATGCCTTATCTTATTGTTTTTGTTCGCGTGCAATACCCTGCGTATGACCGTATGACTAGAGTTAGGGGGTTGGGGAAGGAGGATGAGGAGGCTGGGGGAATTAGAAGGGACAAAGGAATTAAGGGGAAAGGGAAGTGGGCTTCCGCCATGCATATCCGAACCGACGGGTAGCTGTGCTGGTGTTGGATGCAACAGCCATGGCCCTCCCAACCTTGATCATCCTAATTCCGAAGAAAATATGGCTTATGGATGATCCCTTTTCTCGCCGGGGGTCATACCTCCCTCTCCTCCCTCTCATCGAACATATAAGAGATAAGAACACATAGTTCTGCCGCTCCGCTGCCGGCGTCACTGGCAGCGCAGCTCCGCGGCTTTTGGCTTAGAAAAGCCCAAAACACAATACAGCACCAGTATCTATTAATAAGGTAAATGTATTACCTGTTTTCAAATTTTTAAGCTTTATAAATATTCCTGAACTAAGATTGATGTTGTATACTATCGCACAATTTTAATATCTTAAGGGGTTTATTGGTTTTCCGAACTCCTTTCAGTAACTCGTACATTTACATTGTTGGCATTGTTTTGGCCTCTGTTTGAGTTGCCCTGGCCTCTAGAGTTTCCTCTATGTTGGCCTGTATAATTCTCGTATCGTCGAAATTGTGGATGCCACAGATTTTCGCCCTTTGTGGGGGCGGAAGTGGGCGGGGCAAAGTTTTGAAATATTTCTGGAGCAGTGACATATCACAGAAGTCTGGATCCAAAACATCGTTGCTCTAACTTTTATAGTCTTTGAGCATTAGGCGCTGAAGGGGACGGACAGACGGACAGACGGACGGACGGACAGACAGACAGGGCTCAATCGACTCGGCTATTGATGCTGATCAAGAATATATATACTTTATAGGGTCGGAAACGATTCCTTCTGGACGTTACACAATCCACTTTTACCACAAATCTAATATACCCCAATACTCATTTTGAGTATCGGGTATAATAACTTTAAATAATAGGAATAAAATATATGATCTCATAAACAGATGGTAGGGTACTGGGAATAATTTCATGAATATTTAACTAGGAACTTTTGTAATTTAAGATTTCTTCATTTTCGTTATTTTTTGTATTAATGCAAAAGTAAGGGTAACTAATCACCGTCGCATAGGTGTGAAGCACCTGCTGCCGCTGATCTGCGCTAAAGCTTAAAGCTTCCAAAGCTCTTGAGCTTTTCGTGGGCTTAAGGCCTCTTTACAACAAAAAAAGCTCCAACATAATTTAGGGAAAAATCAAAGAATACGGGCGACCGGGCTCATGTATGGTTTTTATACCCGATACTCAAAATGAGTATTGGGGTATATTAGATTTGTGGTAAAAGTGGATGTGTGTAACGTCCAGAAGGAATCGTTTCCGACCCTATAAAGTATATATATTCTTGATCAGCATCAATAGCCGAGTCGATTGAGCCCTGTCTGTCTGTCCGTCCATCCGTCTGTCCGTCTGTCCGTCCCCTTCAGCGCCTAGTGATCAAAGACTATAAGAGCTAGAGCAACGATGTTTTGGATCCAGACTTCTGTGATATGTCACTGCTACAAAATTATTTCAAAACTTTGCCCCGCCCCCTTCCGCCCCCACAAAGGACGAAAATCTGTGGCATCCACATTTTTAAAGATACGATAAAACCAAAAACGCAGAATCGTAGAGAATGACCATATCTTTTAGACTGCAGAATCTGAATTGGATCGTATTATTATTATAGCCAGCATTAAGAAAACAATTTCATTTTTTCTCGCCCTGTCTCTCTCTAACACACACGTAGCATAGGCGGCTTTGCTTAGAGTAAAACATTAGCGCCTAGATCTCAGAGACTATAAAAGCTAGAGCAACCAAATTTGGTATCCACACTCCTAATATATCAGACCGAGACGAGTTTGTTTTAAAATTTCGCCACACCCCCTTCCGCCCCCGCAAAGGATGCAAATCTGGGGATATTCACAAATCTCAGAGAGTATTAAGGCTAGAGTAACCAAATTTAGTGTCCGTACTCCTGTTAGATCTCACTATAAAACGTATATCTCAAAATTTCGCCCCACCCCCTTCCGCACACACAAAGGACGAAAATCTGTTGCATCCACAATATTGCAGATTCGATAAAACTAAAAACGCAGAATCATAGATAATGACCATATCTATCAGGTTGCTGAATCTGGATCAGATCAGATCATTTTTATAGCCAAAAGGAACAAATCAACGCTGCCGGCGTTAAAACTCGGAAACGGCTGAGGGGCCGCTCTCTGTCGGCGCTGAAGCTCGGGAACTGCTGAAGGGCTCGCTGCGGTGGATGGCGTTGGGGCTTTAGGTGGAGCTTCCCAACTCTACGGTGGACCGCGTTGGCGGAGGGCGTTGGGGCGTTGGGTGGAGCTTCCCAACTCTACGGTGGCCCGCTTTGGGGCGATCGTCAGAAAATTCGCACCATCCTCTGCACAGTGGATCGGGGATTGGTTTCTCGTCTGGGTGGATGGGGTCTTGCTTTCGAAAGGCCGGCGGGTCGTGCTGATCTCCCAATAACTTTTATTTGATTTTTAACTTTTATTAAATTTTTATACCCGATACTCAAAATGAGTATTGGGGTATATTAGATTTGTGGTAAAAGTGGATGTGTGTAACGTCCAGAAGGAATCGTTTCCGACCCCATAAACTATATATATTCTTGATCAGCATCAATAGCCGAGCCGATTGTCCGTCCGTCTGTCCGTCTGTCCGTCCGTCCGTCTGTCCGTCCCCTTCAGCGCCTAGTGCTCAAAGACTATAAGAGCTAGAGCAACGATGTTTTGGATCCAGACTTCTGCGATATGTCACTGCTACAAGAATATTTCATAACTTTGCCCCGCCCACTTCCGCCCCCACAAAGGGCGAAAATCTGTGGCATCCACAATTTCGACAATACAAGAAAACTAATAACTACAGAATCGTAGAAGATGACTATATCTTCTAGAGTGCAAAATCTGAACCAGATCGTATAATTATTACAGCCAGAATCACGAAAACAATTTCACTCTTTCTCGCTCTGTCTCACTCTAACACACAGGTTTCATGGTCGGTTTTGCCAATTGCAAAATATGAGTTCAAGGATCTCAGAACCTATAAAAGCCAGAGCAACCAAATTTGGTATCCACACTCCTGTGATTTCGGACCTTGACCGTTTCGTGTCCAAATTTCGCCACACCCCCTTCCGCCCCCGCAAAGGACGAAAATCTTGGCCATTAAGAAATCTCAGAGACTATTAAGGCCAGAGTAACCAAATTTGGTATCCGCACTTCTGTTAGATTTCACTATAAAACGTATTTCTCAGAATTTCGCCCCACCCCTTTTCGCCCCCACAAAATGACGAAAATCTGGGGCATCCACAAATCTCAGAGACTATAAAAGCTAGAGCAACCAAATTTGGTATCCACACTCCTAATATATCAGACCGATACTGACTTAGTATCGGGTATAACTGTAGAGTTGCGGTGTCCGCAGCAACTCACAACGTTCCCCCTCGTTTTTTTTATTTTTTTCTATAAACAAAATAATTTTATTTTTAGACCGCAGAGAATCCGCTCCAGGGGCATCTTTTCATCAGCGTAAGTTAGGAATTCGAAGTGGACCAAAAGCCGCTTCAGGTGCCCATTCGACCAAAGCTGCGATTGGGGTATTTTGAATTGGTTGAAGGTGCTCCTGAACATGCAGAACTTCACTTTGTCCGCACCAGATAGCTGTTCAAGGGCTCTTTGTGGCACGTCCAGTGGCTTGCGGATCAGCTTGAGCTTTTCGATGCGCCTCTTGTTCGAGCAGTCCAGCTCGTGTTTGTTCCCACCCACAAATGATATAGCCCTCTGCAACTTTCCGCTCCACACCATTTGCAGGTAAGCAATGGCCAGAGTGGGATACAGCAACACGTATACTTCATACTGTGACCTTCACGATCGTCTCGAACATTTGCTCATGGTCCTCGGGCACCTTATCTGGTAAGGCAGAACCTTTGCTGGGACCGAAACGAGTTAGTTTCAAAATTTCGCCACACCCCCTTCCGCCCCCGCAAAGGATGCAAATCTGGGGATATTCACAAATCTCAGAAACTATTAAAGCTAGAGTAAGCAAATTTGGTATCTGCACTTCTGTTAGATCTCTCTATAAAACCTTTATCTCAAAATTTCGCCCCACCCCCTTCCGCCCACACAAAGGACAAAAATCTGTTGCATCCACAATATTGCAGATTTGAGAAAACTACAAATGCAGAATCATAGATAACGACCATATCTATCAGATTGCTGAATCTGGATCAGATCAGATCATTTTTATAGGCAAAAGGAACAAATCAATTTGCAGTGGCTACGCAGCGCCCGACGTCACGCTCTGTGATTCTGTGATATGTCACTGCTACAAAAATATTTCAAAACTTTGCCCCGCCCTCTTCCGCCCCTACAAAGGGCGAAAATCTGTGGCATCCACAATTTCGACGATACGAGAAAACCAAAAACGCAGAAACGTAGAGAATGACCATATCTTTTAGACTGCAGAATCTGAACTGGATCGTATTATTATTATAGCCAGCATCAAGAAAATAATTTCATTTTTTCTCGCCCTGTCTCTCTCTAACACACAGGTAGCATAGGCGGCTTTGCTTAGAGTAAAACATTAGCGCCTAGATCTCAGAGACTATAAAAGCTAGAGCAACCATATTTGGTATCCACACTCCTAATATATCGGACCGAGACGAGTTTGTTTCAAAATTTCGCCACACCCCCTTCCGCCCCCGAAAAGGATGCAAATCTGGGGATATTCACAAATCTCAGAGACTATTAAAGCTAGAGTAACCAAATTTGGTATCCGCACTTCTGTTAGATCTCACTATACAACGTTTATCTCAAAATTTCGACCCACACCCTTCCGCCCACACAAAGGACGAAAATCTGTTGCATCCACAATATTGCAGATTTGAGAAAACTAAAAACGCAGAATCATATATAACGACCATATCTATCAGATTGCTGAATCTGAATCAGATCAGATCATTTTTATAGCCAAAGGAAACAAATCAATTTGCAGTGGCTACGCAGCGCGTGACGTCACGCTCAGACTGATTTTCTGTCTCTCTCGCACGCACTCTTTGTCGTGTCGTTTAATATTAGCGGCGTCTGCCGGAGGAGAGCCATACTGACTTAGTATCGGGTATAACTCTAGAGTTGCGGTGTCCGCAGCAACTCACAACGTTCCCCCTCGTTTTTAGCTTGACTTTGCGGTGTCGCTTCTGGATCAAAACTGACTTGAACTTTCTGATCTTTGCATCGTTGATCCCTTTCGGGAATAGTTTTTCTATAAACATTTCAATTGATTTCGCCATACCGAGTATTGGATTTCGTCATCCAAAGATAGAACTGTAAAATGCCTAAAGTGCAGGATCTGCAGAAAGCCGGGAGTGAGATTGTTTATGAGAAGTTTATGGGCAAACATTGGTTTTCCATTTAGGCGAGTGTCAAAGATTGGGATTGCGGCGGGAGCCCTTGAAATTGTACATCTTAGAAATCAATTAGGCGGAGGCCCAAGATTGAAATTGTTTTCGTTTTGGAAAGCCAAAGATTGTTTACAACTCGTATAAGAGCTCGATAGAATTGGGTACGTTAACTTACACACATATATCTTCCCTCGCGCTCTCGCTGCCAACAGCGCTGAGCATATTCACACCTATACATACTAACATATAAGAGATAAGAACACATAGTTCTGCCGCTCCGCTGCCGGCGTCACTGGCAGCGCAGCTCCGCGGCTTTTGGCTTAGAAAAGCCCAAAACACAATACAGCACCAGTATCTATTAATAAGGTAAATGTATTACCTGTTTTCAAATTTTTAAGCTTTATAAATATTCCTGAACTAAGATTGATGTTGTATACTATCGCACAATTTTAATATCTTAAGGGGTTTATTGGTTTTCCGAACTACTTTCAGTAACTCGTACATTTACATTGTTGGCATTGTTTTGGCCTCTGTTTGAGTTGCCCTGGCCTCTAGAGTTTCCTCTATGTTGGCCTGTATAATTGACTCTGTAATTATTTTGGTTATAGTTACTATAGTAATTACCTCTGTTTTGGTAATTACCTCTGTTAGATCTATTATAGCCGCGGTTATTGTAACTTCTTCGATAACCGCGACCACTGTTGCCTCTGTAATGAAATACTGTGCTGGCAATTCCAGTTATTTCTGTGCTGCAATGGATGTATTTACCCATTGCATCGTTGAAAGTATTGAAGTTGCCTGCTTCAAGTATTAGGCGCAGCTTGTCATGCTCACAATTGCGAGTCATGGCTGCTATGGACTCTTTGGTCGAAAATTTGTCGGCGTTATCTGGGTCTAGCCCTTCATCAATATATGATGCTTCGAGCTGCTTGCGCAGATTGTCAAAATCGGTGGTATATTGAGATGCCGTTTTTCATTTTTGTTTAATATTCGATATTTTTGCTTTAATAACGTCAGAGGATTCTCCCTTGACGTTATCATTAAGCTTTTGGATTATGCCATTGATCGTTTGTTCACTTTGGACTTTATAAAGGATAGAGCCCGTTATCTTTGATTTGATAACTTCGATGGCTAGATCTTCTTGATCTCCTTTATTCCTATCAGTGATTAACGCTGTTAAGAAACGTTCAAGAGACTGTTTACTGCCGTCAAACTCTGGGATAGAGGATGAGACTAGTCTCACCTACTGCCGATCTTTTTCTACTTGGTTCATTTTGTCTGATATTTTTATTTCGGTTTTTAGTTCTGAATCGCTTTCGACGTCGGTGTCTATTATATCTTTGCAAAGGTCTATACTTTCTAATTGAGGATTTAATTCTGTGTCGGTTTCGACTTCAGTGTCTATTATCGGCTTTGATTCATCTATATTGTCTAGTTGACTTTCATCAAAATGAGCTAACGAACCTAGACTTTTTGGGACATGTATCTCAATACCCCTTCTTTCTGCAATGGTTATCAACCTTGTATTCAAAGATCATAATAGCCTTTGGCATTGATGCTGGTTTTCACTAGTTAGCTTGTGTAGCATATCACATACAACGATTGTTGTGTGTGGCGGTGCCACTCGAGCTGGTCGGGGGTGTATTGGGCAGGACTGGTGCACGCGCTGGCTCCGGCTGTATGATCGGTAGTATGGGGGGGTTCCTATACTGGTCCTTTCCTATACGTGCTCGCGTCGATGCCTTATCTTATTGTTTTTGTTCGCGTGCAATACCCTGCGTATGACCGTATGACTAGAGTTAGGGGGTTGGGGAAGGAGGATGAGGAGGCTGGGGGAATTAGAAGGGACAAAGGAATTAAGGGGAAAGGGAAGTGGGCTTCCGCCATGCATATCCGAACCGACGGGTAGCTGTGCTGGTGTTGGATGCAACAGCCATGGCCCTCCCAACCTTGATCATCCTAATTCCGAAGAAAATATGGCTTATGGATGATCCCTTTTCTCGCCGGGGGTCATACCTCCCTCTCCTCCCTCTCATCGAACATATAAGAGATAAGAACACATAGTTCTGCCGCTCCGCTGCCGGCGTCACTGGCAGCGCAGCTCCGCGGCTTTTGGCTTAGAAAAGCCCAAAACACAATACAGCACCAGTATCTATTAATAAGGTAAATGTATTACCTGTTTTCAAATTTTTAAGCTTTATAAATATTCCTGAACTAAGATTGATGTTGTATACTATCGCACAATTTTAATATCTTAAGGGGTTTATTGGTTTTCCGAACTACTTTCAGTAACTCGTACATTTACATTGTTGGCATTGTTATGGCCTCTGTTTGAGTTGCCCTGGCCTCTAGAGTTTCCTCTATGTTGGCCTGTATAATTCTCGTATCGTCGAAATTGTGGATGCCACAGATTTTCGCCCTTTGTGGGGGCGGAAGTGGGCGGGGCAAAGTTTTGAAATATTTTTGGAGCAGTGACATATCACAGAAGTCTGGATCCAAAACATCGTTGCTCTAGCTTTTATAGTCTTTGAGCATTAGGCGCTGAAGGGGACGGACAGACGGACGGACGGACAGACAGACAGGGCTCAATCGACTCGGCTATTGATGCTGATCAAGAATATATATACTTTATAGGGTCGGAAACGATTCCTTCTGGACGTTACACACATCCACTTTTACCACAAATCTAATATACCCCAATACTCATTTTGAGTATCGGGTTTAATAACTTTAAATAATAGGAATAAAATATATGATCTCAAAAACAGATGGTAGGGTACTGGGAATAATTTCATGAATATTTAACTAGGAACTTTTGTAATTTAAGATTTCTTCATTTTCGTTATTTTTTGTATTAATGCAAAAGTAAGGGTAACTAATCACCGTCGCATAGGTGTGAAGCACCTGCTGCCGCTGATCTGCGCCAAAGCTTAAAGCTTCCAAAGCTCTTGAGCTTTTCGTGGGCTTAAGGCCTCTTTACAACAAAAAAAGCTCCAACATAATTTAGGGAAAAATCAAAGAATACGGGCGACCGGGCTCATGTATGGTTTTTATACCCGATACTCAAAATGAGTATTGGGGTATATTAGATTTGTGGTAAAAGTGGATGTGTGTAACGTCCAGAAGGAATCGTTTCCGACCCTATAAAGTATATATATATATTCTTGATCAGCATCAATAGCCGAGTCGATTGAGCCCTGTCTGTCTGTCCGTCCGTCCGTCTGTCCGTCTGTCCGTCCCCTTCAGCGCCTAGTGATCAAAGACTATAAGAGCTAGAGCAACGATGTTTTGGATCCAGACTTCTGTGATATGTCACTGCTACAAAATTATTTCAAAACTTTGCCCCGCCCCCTTCCGCCCCCACAAAGGACGAAAATCTGTGGCATCCACATTTTTAAAGATACGATAAAACCAAAAACGCAGAATCGTAGAGAATGACCATATCTTTTAGACTGCAGAATCTGAATTGGATCGTATTATTATTATAGCCAGCATTAAGAAAACAATTTCATTTTTTCTCGCCCTGTCTCTCTCTAACACACACGTAGCATAGGCGGCTTTGCTTAGAGTAAAACATTAGCGCCTAGATCTCAGAGACTATAAAAGCTAGAGCAACCAAATTTGGTATCCACACTCCTAATATATCAGACCGAGACGAGTTTGTTTTAAAATTTCGCCACACCCCCTTCCGCCCCCGCAAAGGATGCAAATCTGGGGATATTCACAAATCTCAGAGAGTATTAAGGCTAGAGTAACCAAATTTAGTGTCCGTACTCCTGTTAGATCTCACTATAAAACGTATATCTCAAAATTTCGCCCCACCCCCTTCCGCCCACAGAAAGGACGAAAATCTGTTGCATCCACAATATTGCAGATTCGAGAAAACTAAAAACGCAGAATCATAGATAATGACCATATCTATCAGGTTGCTGAATCTGGATCAGATCAGATCATTTTTATAGCCAAAAGGAACAAATCAATTTGCCCACTGCAAGACGTCACGCTCAGACTGATTTTCTGTCTCTCTCGCACGCACTCTTTGTCGTGTCGTTTAATATTAGCGGCGTCTGCCGGAGGAGAGCCATACTGACTTAGTATCGGGTATAACCGTAGAGTTGCGGTGTCCGCAGCAACTCACAACGTTCCCCCTCGTTTTTTTTGTCTCTTTATGTTAAAAGTTTATAAACGTTTACTGGGAGTTCGTTCACTTACGTTCTTTCATGTTCCGGCTACGTCCAAAAGATCTTTCGGCGAGGGGAATACCTGTAAGTTTTAGACAGAGAGCACACACACATGGACACGCATGACCACGGCTAACACCAGATTATCTTAATCTTCTTTTCTTTTTCTTTTTGTTTAGGGCTTTTTTTTTTTTTGATCATATATAGTTCATAAATCAAATTATTCCATCTTTAACTTCTATATATTATACTTTATTCAATATTTATTCGTTTATTCAGATTCGTTGGGGTAGGTCTTGATACATAGACCAAGGTGTGGGCGCACGGAAAAAGCTCCAAGCAGCTGGTTTCGTTTCACGGGCACAACGGGGTCAACGGCCTAACAAGCGCACCTAAGTTCTTTGGGAATAAACGCACAATGGGCCACAAGAGGTTCATACGAGTTCTGCCCGTTCCGTTGGGGTTTATTTAATACATTTAACCTTCACATGTCATGATCTGACTTTTAGGTTAGGGCGAAGCACGGTGACAAAAAAAATTCGGGTCAGGGTCTCTTTTTCCTTGGACGAGTCTGGTTATTCCTTGTCATTAGCAAGGAAGATCACTTGGCACTTTTTGTTTAATGCTCTTGGCCCGGTGGCTGGTCACTCTCGGTCGCGACGGCTCGCGTTGGGGCGGCGAAGAGCTCGCTGCTGCCGGCGTTAAAACTCGGAAACGGCTGAGGGGCCGCTCTCTGTCGGCGCTGAAGCTCGGGAACTGCTGAAGGGCTCGTTGTGGTGGATGGCGTTGGGGCTTTAGGTGGAGCTTCCCAACTCTACGGTGGACCGCGTTGGCGGAGGGCGTTGGGGCGTTGGGTGGAGCTTCCCAACTCTACGGTGGCCCGCTTTGGGGCGATCGTCAGAAAATTCGCACCATCCTCTGCACAGTGGATCGGGGATTGGTTTCTCGTCTGGGTGGATGGGGTCTTGCTTTCGAAAGGCCGGCGGGTCGTGCTGATCTCCCAAGAACTTTTATTTGATTTTTAACTTTTATTAAATTTTTATACCCGATACTCAAAATGAGTATTGGGGTATATTAGATTTGTGGTAAAAGTGGATGTGTGTAACGTCCAGAAGGAATCGTTTCCGACCCCATAAAGTATATATATTCTTGATCAGCATCAATAGCCGAGCCGATTGTCCGTCCGTCTGTCCGTCTGTCCGTCCGTCCGTCTGTCCGTCCGTCTGTCCGTCCCCTTCAGCGCCTAGTGCTCAAAGACTATAAGAGCTAGAGCAACGATGTTTTGGATCCAGACTTCTGTGATATGTCACTGCTACAAGAATATTTCATAACTTTGCCCCGCCCACTTCCGCCCCCACAAAGGGCGAAAATCTGTGGCATCCACAATTTCGACGATACAAGAAAACTATTAACTACAGAATCGTAGAAGATGACTATATCTTCTAGAGTGCAAAATCTGAACCAGATCGTATAATTATTACAGCCAGAATCACGAAAACAATTTCACTCTTTCTCGCTCTGTCTCACTCTAACACACAGGTTTCATAGTCGGTTTTGCCAATTGCAAAATATGAGTTCAAGGATCTCAGAACCTATAAAAGCCAGAGCAACCAAATTTGGTATCCGCACTTCTGTTAGATCTCACTATAGAACGTATTTCTCAGAATTTCGCCCCACCCCTTTTCGCCCCCACAAAGGACGAAAATCTGGGGCATCCACAAATCTCAGAGACTATTAACGCTAGAGTAACCAAATTTAGTATCCGCACTCCTGTTAGATCTCACTATAAAACGTATTTCTCAGAACTTCGCCCCACCCCATTCCGCCCCCACAAAGGACGAAAATCTGTTTCATCCACAATACTGCACATTCGAGAAAACTAAAAACGCAGAATCATAGATAACGGCCATATCTATCAGATTGCTGAATCTGGATCAGATCAGATCATTTTTATAGGCAAAAGGAACAAATCAATTTGCAGTGGCTACGCAGCGCCCGACGTCACGCTCAGATTGATTTTCTGTCTCTCTCGCACGCACTCTTTGTCGTGTCGTTTAATATTAGCGGCGTCTGCCGGAGGAGAGCCATACTGACTTAGTATCGGGTATAACTGTAGAGTTGCGGTGTCCGCAGCAACTCACAACGTTCCCCCTCGTTTTTTTTATTTTTTTCTATAAACAAAATAATTTTATTTTTAGACCGCAGAGAATCCGCTCCAGGGGCATCTTTTCATCAGCGTAAGTTAGGAATTCGAAGTGGACCAAAACCCGCTTCAGGTGCCCATTCGACCAAAGCTGCGATTGGGGTATTTTGAATTGGTTGAAGGTGCTCCTGAACATGCAGAACTTCACTTTGTCCGCACCAGATAGCTGTTCAAGGGCTCTTTGTGGCACGTCCAGTGGCTTGCGGATCAGCTTGAGCTTTTCGATGCGCCTCTTGTTCGAGTAGTCCAGCTCGTGTTTGTTCCCACCCACAAAGGATATAGCCGTCTGCAACTTTCCGCTCCACACCATTTGCAGGTAAGCAATGGCCAGAGTGGGATACAGCATCACGTATACTTCATACTGTGACCTTCACGATCGTCTGGTAAGGCAGAACCTTTGCTGGATCGGTCCGAGTCCAGCGCCCTTACGCTTACCCACTCCGTCATCTTTCTGCACCTCTTATATCCCAGAGTCTAAAACACCGGACACGTGGTCTTTTTCCTGCGTCCGCTTCTGTGTCAGCTTCTGTGTGGTAATTTATGAGCAGAGAGACATTTATTGCATGTCACCATCGGTCTTACCTACTCACATTCTTTTGCCCGGGTTCCTTGCATTTTTTATACCCGTTACTCAAAATGAGTATTGGGGTATATTAGGTTTGTGGTAAAAGTGGATGTGTGTAACGTCCAGAAGGAATAGTTTCCGACCTCATAAAGTATATATATTCTTGATCAGCATCAATAGCCGAGTCGATTGAGCCCTGTCTGTCCGTCTGTCCGTCCGTCCGTCTGTCCGTCCCCTTCAGCGCCTAGTGCACAAAGACTATAAGAGCTAGAGCAACGATGTTTTGGATCCAGACTTCTGTGATATGTCACTGCTACAAAAATATTTCAAAACTTCGCCCCGCCCACTTCCGCCCCCGCAAAGGACGAAAATCTGGGGCATCCACAAATCTCAGAGACTATTAAGGCTAGAGTAACCAAATTTAGTATCCGCACTCCTGTTAGATCTCGCTATAAAACGTATATCTCAAAATTTCGACCCACCCCCTTCCGCCCACACAAAGGACGAAAATCTGTTGCATCCACAATATTGAGGATACGACAAAACTAAAAACCCAGAATCGTAGAGGATGACTATATATTTTAGAGTGCAAAATCTGAACCAGATCGTTCAATTATTATAGCCAGAATCAAGAAAACAATTTCATTCTTTCTCGCTCTGTCTCTCTAACACACAGGTTTCATGGTCCGTTTTGCCAATTGCAAAATATGAGTTCAAGGATCTCAGAACCCATAAGAGCTAGAGCAACCAAATTTGGTATCCACACTCCTGTGATATCGGACCTTGACCGTTTTGGGTCAAAATTTCGCCACACCCCCTTCCGCCCACACAAAATACGAAAATCTGTTGCATCCACAATATTGAGGATACGAGAAAACTAAAAACCCAGAATCATAGATAATGATCATATCTACCAGATTGCTGAATCTGGATCAGATCAGATCATTTTTATAGCCAAAATGAACAAATGAATTTGCACTGGCTTCGCAGCGCCCGACGTCACGCTCAGACTGATTATCTGTGTCTCTCGCACGCACTCTGTGTCGTGTCGTTTAATATTAGCGGCGTCTGCCTGAGGAGTGCCATACTGACTTAGTATCGGGTATAACTGTAGAGTTGCGGTGTCCGCAGCAACTCACAACGTTCCCCCTCGTTATACCCGATACTCAAAATGAGTATTGGGGTATATTAGATTTGTGGTAAAAGTGGATGTGTGTAACATCCAGAAGGAATCATTTCCGACCCCATAAAGTATATATATTCTTGATCAGCATCAATAGCCGAGTCGATTGAGCCCTGTCTGTCTGTCCGTTTGTCCGTCCGTCCGTCTGTCCGTCCCCTTCAGCGCCTAGTGCTCAAAGACTATAAAAGCTAGAGCAACGATGTTTTGGATCCAGACTTCTGTGATATGTCACTGCTACAAAAATATTTCAAAACTTCGCCCCGCCCACTTCCGCCCCCGCAAAGGACGAAAATCTGGGGCATCCACAAATCTCAGAGACTATTAAGGCTAGAGTAACCAAATTTAGTATCCGCACTCTTGTTAGATCTCGCTATAAAACGTATATCTCAAAATTTTGACCCACCCCCTTCCGCCCACACAAAGGACGAAAATCTGTTGCATCCACAATATTGAGGATACGAGAAAACTAAAAACCCAGAATCATAGATAATGATCATATCTACCAGATTGCTGAATCTGGATCAGATCAGATCATTTTTATAGGCAAAAGGAACAAATCAATTTGCAGTGGCTACACAGCGCCCGACGTCACGCTCAGATTGATTTTCTGTCTCTCTCGCACGCACTCTTTGTCGTGTCGTTTAATATTAGCGGCGTCTGCCGGAGGAGAGCTATACTGACTTAGTATCGGGTATAACTGTAGAGTTGCGGTGTCCGCAGCAACTCACAACGTTCCCCCTCGTTATACCCGATACTCAAAATGATTATTGGGGTATATTAGGTTTGTGGTAAAAGTGGATGTGTGTAACGTCCAGAAGGAATAGTTTCCGACCTCATAAAGTATATATATTCTTGATCAGCATCAATAGCCGAGTCGATTGAGCCCTGTCTGTCCGTCTGTCCGTCCGTCCGTCTGTCCGTCCCCTTCAGCGCCTAGTGCACAAAGACTATAAGAGCTAGAGCAACGATGTTTTGGATCCAGACTTCTGTGATATGTCACTGCTACAAAAATATTTCAAAACTTCGCCCCGCCCACTTCCGCCCCCGCAAAGGTCGAAAATCTGGGGCATCCACAAATCTCAGAGACTATTAATGCTAGAGTAACCAAATTTAGTATCCGCCCTCTTGTTAGATCTCGCTATAAAACGTATATCTCAAAATTTCGACCCACCCCCTTCCGCCCACACAAAAGACGAAAATCTGTTGCATCCACAATATTGAGGATACGAGAAAACTAAAAACGCAGAATCGTAGAGGATGACTATATATTTTAGAGTGCAAATTCTGAACCAGATCGTTCAATTATTATAGCCAGAATCAAGAAAACAATTTCATTCTTTCTCGCTCTGTCTCTCTAACACACAGGTTTCATGGTCGGTTTTGCCAATTGCAAAATATGAGTTCAAGGATCTCAGAACCCATAAGAGCTAGAGCAACCAAATTTGGTATCCACACTCCTGTGATATCGGACCTTGACCGTTTTGTGTCAAAATTTCGCCACACCCCCTTCCACCCCCGCAAAGGACGAAAATCTGGGGCATTCACAAATCTCAGAGACTATTAAGGCTAGAGTAACCAAATTTAGTATCCGCACTCCTGTTAGATCTCGCTATAAAACGTATATCTCAAAATTTCGACCCACCCCCTGTTTCATCCACAATATTATAAGGATACGAGAAAACTAAAAACGCAGAATCATAGATAATGATCATATCTACCAGATTGCTGAATCTGAATCAGATCAGACCATTTTTATAGCCGAAGGGAACATCTCAATTTTCAGTGGATACGCAGCGCCCGACCTCACGTTCAGACTGATTTTCTGTCTCTCTCGCACGCACTCTTTGTCGTGTCGTTTAATATTAGCGGCGTCTGCCTGAGGAGAGCCATACTGATTTAGTATCGGGTATAACTGTAGAGTTGCGGTGTCCGCAGCAACTCACAACGTTCCCCTTCGTTATACCCGATACTCAAATTGAGTATTGGGGTATATTAGATTTGTGGTAAAAGTGGATGTGTGTAACGTCCAGAAGGAATCATTTCCGACCTAATAAAGTATATATATTCTTGATCAGCATCAATAGCCGAGTCGATTGAGCCCTGTCTGTCTGTCCGTCCGTCCGTCTGTCCGTTCGTCCGTCTGTCCGTCCCCTTCAGCGCCTAGTGCTCAAAGACTATAAGAGCTAGAGCAACGTTGTTTTGGATCCATACTTCTGTGATCTATTTTACTGCTACAAAAATATTTCAAAACTTCGCCCAGCCCACTTCCGCCCCCGCAAAGGACGAAAATCTGGGGCATCCACTAATCTCAGAGATTATTAAGGCTAGAGTAACCAAATTTAGTATCCGCACTCCTGTTAGATCTCACTATAAAACGTATATCTCAAAATTTCGACCCACACCCTTCCGCCCACACAAAGGACGAAAATCTGTTGCATCCACAATATTGAGGATACGAGAAAACTAAAAACCCAGAATCATAGATAATGATCATATCTACCAGATTGCTGAATCTGGATCAGATCAGATCATTTTTATAGCCAAAAGGAACAAATCAATTTGCAGTGGCTACGCAGCGCCAGACGTCACGCTCAGACTGATTTTCTGTCTCTCTCGCACGCACTCTTTGTCGTGTCGTTTAATATTAGCGGCGTCTGCCTGAGGAGAGCCATACTGACTTAGTATCGGGTATAACTGTAGAGTTGCGGTGTCCGCAGCAACTCACAACGTTCCCCTTCGTTATACCCGATACTCAAATTGAGTATTGGGGTATATTAGATTTGTGGTAAAAGTGGATGTGTGTAACGTCCAGAAGGAATCATTTCCGACCTAATAAAGTATATATATTCTTGATCAGCATCAATAGCCGAGTCGATTGAGCCCTGTCTGTCTGTCCGTCCGTCCGTCTGTCCGTTCGTCCGTCTGTCCGTCCCCTTCAGCGCCTAGTGCTCAAAGACTATAAGAGCTAGAGCAACGTTGTTTTGGATCCATACTTCTGTGATCTATTTTACTGCTACAAAAATATTTCAAAACTTCGCCCAGCCCACTTCCGCCCCCGCAAAGGACGAAAATCTGGGGCATCCACTAATCTCAGAGATTATTAAGGCTAGAGTAACCAAATTTAGTATCCGCACTCCTGTTAGATCTCACTATAAAACGTATATCTCAAAATTTCGACCCACACCCTTCCGCCCACACAAAGGACGAAAATCTGTTGCATCCACAATATTGAGGATACGAGAAAACTAAAAACCCAGAATCATAGATAATGATCATATCTACCAGATTGCTGAATCTGGATCAGATCAGATCATTTTTATAGCCAAAAGGAACAAATCAATTTGCAGTGGCTACGCAGCGCCAGACGTCACGCTCAGACTGATTTTCTGTCTCTCTCGCACGCACTCTTTGTCGTGTCGTTTAATATTAGCGGCGTCTGCCGGAGGAGAGCCATACTGACTTAGTATGGGTATAACTGTAGAGTTGCGGTGTCCGCAGCAACTCACAACGTTCCCCTTCGTTATACCCGATACTCAAATTGAGTATTGGGGTATATTAGATTTGTGGTAAAAGTGGATGTGTGTAACATCCAGAAGGAATCATTTCCGACCCCATAAAGTATATATATTCTTGATCAGCATCAATAGCCGAGTCGATTGAGCCCTGTCTGTCCGTCCGTTTGTCCGTCCGTCCGTCTGTCCGTCCCCTTCAGCGCCTTGTAACATTTCCACGATATATTTCTATACGTGAGTAGGGGATGGATTGGAGGGGATGTCGAGGTCACGGCCGGTGGGGATTCTTTGGTTCCGTGCTCATTCGGTAACTTGGGGGGGTTCGTTTGACCGCGTCTCGACTCCTACTACATAAACTTTAAAATGAATCCCGTGACTCTACAGGGAGCGAACTCCGAAAACAACACTATGCCTATTCCGAGCATAACGGACATTACACGGCACAATCATAGGGCGTACCCGAAAGTACCAGGGGCTTTCGTCGGCGTGTTCCAAAATCTCGCGGGCGTGAGGTCTTGCGATGGAAGTCGACCCACACGATTCTATACCCACCCTTCCATGATTTCCAGGGGTGCGAAGGTTCTGGAAATCCCTAATATTCTTACCCTACCCCATTAGGTCACCCTGTCCCTAGGAAAATTATAAGTCTACTCCATGTTCATTGCTAATACAATTCAATATATTCCGTGGTACTTCATCATCGACATGTTGCTTCAATCAAAACTAACAAACCAAATTTCACTTTTTAACATAACGCTAGTCTTGCACTACAATCAGCAGGCAACTCAAGAAAAAATTTAATGGAATGGAAAAAAAATAGGAGGCTTAATCCCTAAAAAAAAATTTTATAGCTATAGGGATATATAAATGGTGGAGTATAATTAGATAAGATAGGAATATAATATAAGATATTAAAATAAGTAAATTAGGTATGTATAAAGGAAAAAAAATTAAAATAAAAAAAAATATTCAAAAGCAGCAGGGGTCATACCAGCGATCAGCAATGGTGAGCCAAAACGAAATTTAATTTAACATTATAAATTTATTTAATTTTTATACCCGATACTCAAAATGAGTATTGGGGTATATTAGATTTGTGGTAAAAGTGGATGTGTGTAACGTCCAGAAGGAATCGTTTCCGACCCCATAAAGTATATATATTCTTGATCAGCATCAATAGCCGAGCCGATTGTCCGTCCGTCTGTCCGTCTGTCCGTCCGTCCGTCTGTCCGTCCGTCTGTCCGTCCCCTTCAGCGCCTAGTGCTCAAAGACTATAAGAGCTAGAGCAACGATGTTTTGGATCCAGACTTCTGTGATATGTCACTGCTACAAGAATATTTCATAACTTTGCCCCGCCCACTTCCGCCCCCACAAAGGGCGAAAATCTGTGGCATCCACAATTTCGACGATACAAGAAAACTATTAACTACAGAATCGTAGAAGATGACTATATCTTCTAGAGTGCAAAATCTGAACCAGATCGTATAATTATTACAGCCAGAATCACGAAAACAATTTCACTCTTTCTCGCTCTGTCTCACTCTAACACACAGGTTTCATAGTCGGTTTTGCCAATTGCAAAATATGAGTTCAAGGATCTCAGAACCTATAAAAGCCAGAGCAACCAAATTTGGTATCCGCACTTCTGTTAGATCTCACTATAGAACGTATTTCTCAGAATTTCGCCCCACCCCTTTTCGCCCCCACAAAGGACGAAAATCTGGGGCATCCACAAATCTCAGAGACTATTAACGCTAGAGTAACCAAATTTAGTATCCGCACTCCTGTTAGATCTCACTATAAAACGTATTTCTCAGAACTTCGCCCCACCCCATTCCGCCCCCACAAAGGACGAAAATCTGTTTCATCCACAATACTGCACATTCGAGAAAACTAAAAACGCAGAATCATAGATAACGGCCATATCTATCAGATTGCTGAATCTGGATCAGATCAGATCATTTTTATAGGCAAAAGGAACAAATCAATTTGCAGTGGCTACGCAGCGCCCGACGTCACGCTCAGATTGATTTTCTGTCTCTCTCGCACGCACTCTTTGTCGTGTCGTTTAATATTAGCGGCGTCTGCCGGAGGAGAGCCATACTGACTTAGTATCGGGTATAACTGTAGAGTTGCGGTGTCCGCAGCAACTCACAACGTTCCCCCTCGTTTTTTTTATTTTTTTCTATAAACAAAATAATTTTATTTTTAGACCGCAGAGAATCCGCTCCAGGGGCATCTTTTCATCAGCGTAAGTTAGGAATTCGAAGTGGACCAAAACCCGCTTCAGGTGCCCATTCGACCAAAGCTGCGATTGGGGTATTTTGAATTGGTTGAAGGTGCTCCTGAACATGCAGAACTTCACTTTGTCCGCACCAGATAGCTGTTCAAGGGCTCTTTGTGGCACGTCCAGTGGCTTGCGGATCAGCTTGAGCTTTTCGATGCGCCTCTTGTTCGAGTAGTCCAGCTCGTGTTTGTTCCCACCCACAAAGGATATAGCCGTCTGCAACTTTCCGCTCCACACCATTTGCAGGTAAGCAATGGCCAGAGTGGGATACAGCATCACGTATACTTCATACTGTGACCTTCACGATCGTCTGGTAAGGCAGAACCTTTGCTGGATCGGTCCGAGTCCAGCGCCCTTACGCTTACCCACTCCGTCATCTTTCTGCACCTCTTATATCCCAGAGTCTAAAACACCGGACACGTGGTCTTTTTCCTGCGTCCGCTTCTGTGTCAGCTTCTGTGTGGTAATTTATGAGCAGAGAGACATTTATTGCATGTCACCATCGGTCTTACCTACTCACATTCTTTTGCCCGGGTTCCTTGCATTTTTTATACCCGTTACTCAAAATGAGTATTGGGGTATATTAGGTTTGTGGTAAAAGTGGATGTGTGTAACGTCCAGAAGGAATAGTTTCCGACCTCATAAAGTATATATATTCTTGATCAGCATCAATAGCCGAGTCGATTGAGCCCTGTCTGTCCGTCTGTCCGTCCGTCCGTCTGTCCGTCCCCTTCAGCGCCTAGTGCACAAAGACTATAAGAGCTAGAGCAACGATGTTTTGGATCCAGACTTCTGTGATATGTCACTGCTACAAAAATATTTCAAAACTTCGCCCCGCCCACTTCCGCCCCCGCAAAGGACGAAAATCTGGGGCATCCACAAATCTCAGAGACTATTAAGGCTAGAGTAACCAAATTTAGTATCCGCACTCCTGTTAGATCTCGCTATAAAACGTATATCTCAAAATTTCGACCCACCCCCTTCCGCCCACACAAAGGACGAAAATCTGTTGCATCCACAATATTGAGGATACGAGAAAACTAAAAACCCAGAATCGTAGAGGATGACTATATATTTTAGAGTGCAAAATCTGAACCAGATCGTTCAATTATTATAGCCAGAATCAAGAAAACAATTTCATTCTTTCTCGCTCTGTCTCTCTAACACACAGGTTTCATGGTCCGTTTTGCCAATTGCAAAATATGAGTTCAAGGATCTCAGAACCCATAAGAGCTAGAGCAACCAAATTTGGTATCCACACTCCTGTGATATCGGACCTTGACCGTTTTGGGTCAAAATTTCGCCACACCCCCTTCCGCCCACACAAAATACGAAAATCTGTTGCATCCACAATATTGAGGATACGAGAAAACTAAAAACCCAGAATCATAGATAATGATCATATCTACCAGATTGCTGAATCTGGATCAGATCAGATCATTTTTATAGCCAAAATGAACAAATGAATTTGCACTGGCTTCGCAGCGCCCGACGTCACGCTCAGACTGATTATCTGTGTCTCTCGCACGCACTCTGTGTCGTGTCGTTTAATATTAGCGGCGTCTGCCTGAGGAGTGCCATACTGACTTAGTATCGGGTATAACTGTAGAGTTGCGGTGTCCGCAGCAACTCACAACGTTCCCCCTCGTTATACCCGATACTCAAAATGAGTATTGGGGTATATTAGATTTGTGGTAAAAGTGGATGTGTGTAACATCCAGAAGGAATCATTTCCGACCCCATAAAGTATATATATTCTTGATCAGCATCAATAGCCGAGTCGATTGAGCCCTGTCGGTCTGTCCGTTTGTCCGTCCATCCGTCCCCTTCAGCGCCTAGTGCTCAAAGACTATAAAAGCTAGAGCAACGATGTTTTGGATCCAGACTTCTGTGATATGTCACTGCTACAAAAATATTTCAAAACTTCGCCCCGCCCACTTCCGCCCCCGCAAAGGACGAAAATCTGGGGCATCCACAAATCTCAGAGACTATTAAGGCTAGAGTAACCAAATTTAGTATCCGCACTCTTGTTAGATCTCGCTATAAAACGTATATCTCAAAATTTTGACCCACCCCCTTCCGCCCACACAAAGGACGAAAATCTGTTGCATCCACAATATTGAGGATACGAGAAAACTAAAAACCCAGAATCATAGATAATGATCATATCTACCAGATTGCTGAATCTGGATCAGATCAGATCATTTTTATAGGCAAAAGGAACAAATCAATTTGCAGTGGCTACACAGCGCCCGACGTCACGCTCAGATTGATTTTCTGTCTCTCTCGCACGCACTCTTTGTCGTGTCGTTTAATATTAGCGGCGTCTGCCGGAGGAGAGCCATACTGACTTAGTATCGGGTATAACTGTAGAGTTGCGGTGTCCGCAGCAACTCACAACGTTCCCCCTCGTTATACCCGATACTCAAAATGAGTATTGGGGTATATTAGATTTGTGGTAAAAGTGGATGTGTGTAACATCCAGAAGGAATCATTTCCGACCCCATAAAGTATATATATTCTTGATCAGCATCAATAGCCGAGTCGATTGAGCCCTGTCGGTCTGTCCGTTTGTCCGTCCATCCGTCCCCTTCAGCGCCTAGTGCTCAAAGACTATAAAAGCTAGAGCAACGATGTTTTGGATCCAGACTTCTGTGATATGTCACTGCTACAAAAATATTTCAAAACTTCGCCCCGCCCACTTCCGCCCCCGCAAAGGTCGAAAATCTGGGGCATCCACAAATCTCAGAGACTATTAATGCTAGAGTAACCAAATTTAGTATCCGCCCTCTTGTTAGATCTCGCTATAAAACGTATATCTCAAAATTTCGACCCACCCCCTTCCGCCCACACAAAAGACGAAAATCTGTTGCATCCACAATATTGAGGATACGAGAAAACTAAAAACCCAGAATCATAGATAATGATCATATCTACCAGATTGCTGAATCTGGATCAGATCAGATCATTTTTATAGGCAAAAGGAACAAATCAATTTGCAGTGGCTACACAGCGCCCGACGTCACGCTCAGATTGATTTTCTGTCTCTCTCGCACGCACTCTTTGTCGTGTCGTTTAATATTAGCGGCGTCTGCCTGAGGAGAGCCATACTGATTTAGTATCGGGTATAACTGTAGAGTTGCGGTGTCCGCAGCAACTCACAACGTTCCCCTTCGTTATACCCGATACTCAAATTGAGTATTGGGGTATATTAGATTTGTGGTAAAAGTGGATGTGTGTAACGTCCAGAAGGAATCATTTCCGACCTTATAAAGTATATATATTCTTGATCAGCATCAATAGCCGAGTCGATTGAGCCCTGTCTGTCTGTCCGTCCGTCCGTCTGTCCGTTCGTCCGTCTGTCCGTCCCCTTCAGCGCCTAGTGCTCAAAGACTATAAGAGCTAGAGCAACGTTGTTTTGGATCCATACTTCTGTGATATATTTTACTGCTACAAAAATATTTCAAAACTTCGCCCCGCCCACTTCCGCCCCCGCAAAGGTCGAAAATCTGGGGCATCCACAAATCTCAGAGACTATTAATGCTAGAGTAACCAAATTTAGTATCCGCCCTCTTGTTAGATCTCGCTATAAAACGTATATCTCAAAATTTCGACCCACCCCCTTCCGCCCACACAAAGGACGAAAATCTGTTGCATCCACAATATTGAGGATACGAGAAAACTAAAAACGCAGAATCGTAGAGGATGACTATATATTTTAGAGTGCAAATTCTGAACCAGATCGTTCAATTATTATAGCCAGAATCAAGAAAACAATTTCATTCTTTCTCGCTCTGTCTCTCTAACACACAGGTTTCATGGTCGGTTTTGCCAATTGCAAAATATGAGTTCAAGGATCTCAGAACCCATAAGAGCTAGAGCAACCAAATTTGGTATCCACACTCCTGTGATATCGGACCTTGACCGTTTTGTGTCAAAATTTCGCCACACCCCCTTCCACCCCCGCAAAGGACGAAAATCTGGGGCATTCACAAATCTCAGAGACTATTAAGGCTAGAGTAACCAAATTTAGTATCCGCACTCCTGTTAGATCTCGCTATAAAACGTATATCTCAAAATTTCGACCCACCCCCTGTTTCATCCACAATATTATAAGGATACGAGAAAACTAAAAACGCAGAATCATAGATAATGATCATATCTACCAGATTGCTGAATCTGAATCAGATCAGACCATTTTTATAGCCGAAGGGAACATCTCAATTTGCAGTGGATACGCAGCGCCCGACCTCACGTTCAGACTGATTTTCTGTCTCTCTCGCACGCACTCTTTGTCGTGTCGTTTAATATTAGCGGCGTCTGCCTGAGGAGAGCCATACTGACTTAGTATCGGGTATAACTGTAGAGTTGCGGTGTCCGCAGCAACTCACAACGTTCCCCTTCGTTATACCCGATACTCAAATTGAGTATTGGGGTATATTAGATTTGTGGTAAAAGTGGATGTGTGTAACGTCCAGAAGGAATCATTTCCGACCTAATAAAGTATATATATTCTTGATCAGCATCAATAGCCGAGTCGATTGAGCCCTGTCTGTCTGTCCGTCCGTCCGTCTGTCCGTTCGTCCGTCTGTCCGTCCCCTTCAGCGCCTAGTGCTCAAAGACTATAAGAGCTAGAGCAACGTTGTTTTGGATCCATACTTCTGTGATCTATTTTACTGCTACAAAAATATTTCAAAACTTCGCCCAGCCCACTTCCGCCCCCGCAAAGGACGAAAATCTGGGGCATCCACTAATCTCAGAGATTATTAAGGCTAGAGTAACCAAATTTAGTATCCGCACTCCTGTTAGATCTCACTATAAAACGTATATCTCAAAATTTCGACCCACACCCTTCCGCCCACACAAAGGACGAAAATCTGTTGCATCCACAATATTGAGGATACGAGAAAACTAAAAACCCAGAATCATAGATAATGATCATATCTACCAGATTGCTGAATCTGGATCAGATCAGATCATTTTTATAGCCAAAAGGAACAAATCAATTTGCAGTGGCTACGCAGCGCCAGACGTCACGCTCAGACTGATTTTCTGTCTCTCTCGCACGCACTCTTTGTCGTGTCGTTTAATATTAGCGGCGTCTGCCGGAGGAGAGCCATACTGACTTAGTATGGGTATAACTGTAGAGTTGCGGTGTCCGCAGCAACTCACAACGTTCCCCTTCGTTATACCCGATACTCAAATTGAGTATTGGGGTATATTAGATTTGTGGTAAAAGTGGATGTGTGTAACATCCAGAAGGAATCATTTCCGACCCCATAAAGTATATATTCTTGATCAGCATCAATAGCCGAGTCGATTGAGCCCTGTCTGTCCGTCCGTTTGTCCGTCCGTCCGTCTGTCCGTCCCCTTCAGCGCCTTGTAACATTTCCACGATATATTTCTATACGTGAGTAGGGGATGGATTGGAGGGGATGTCGAGGTCACGGCCGGTGGGGATTCTTTGGTTCCGTGCTCATTCGGTAACTTGGGGGGGTTCGTTTGACCGCGTCTCGACTCCTACTACATAAACTTTAAAATGAATCCCGTGACTCTACAGGGAGCGAACTCCGAAAACAACACTATGCCTATTCCGAGCATAACGGACATTACACGGCACAATCATAGGGCGTACCCGAAAGTACCAGGGGCTTTCGTCGGCGTGTTCCAAAATCTCGCGGGCGTGAGGTCTTGCGATGGAAGTCGACCCACACGATTCTATACCCACCCTTCCATGATTTCCAGGGGTGCGAAGGTTCTGGAAATCCCTAATATTCTTACCCTACCCCATTAGGTCACCCTGTCCCTAGGAAAATTATAAGTCTACTCCATGTTCATTGCTAATACAATTCAATATATTCCGTGGTACTTCATCATCGACATGTTGCTTCAATCAAAACTAACAAACCAAATTTCACTTTTTAACATAACGCTAGTCTTGCACTACAATCAGCAGGCAACTCAAGAAAAAATTTAATGGAATGGAAAAAAAATAGGAGGCTTAATCCCTAAAAAAAAATTTTATAGCTATAGGGATATATAAATGGTGGAGTATAATTAGATAAGATAGGAATATAATATAAGATATTAAAATAAGTAAATTAGGTATGTATAAAGGAAAAAAAATTAAAATAAAAAAAAATATTCAAAAGCAGCAGGGGTCATACCAGCGATCAGCAATGGTGAGCCAAAACGAAATTTAATTTAACATTATAAATTTATTTAATTTTTATACCCGATACTCAAAATGAGTATTGGGGTATATTAGATTTGTGGTAAAAGTGGATGTGTGTAACGTCCAGAAGGAATCGTTTCCGACCCCATAAAGTATATATATTCTTGATCAGCATCAATAGCCGAGTCGATTGAGCCATGTCTGTCTGTCCGTCTGTCCGTCCGTCCGTCTGTCCGTCTGTCCGTCTGTCCGTCCCCTTCAGCGCCTAATGCTCAAAGACTATAAGAGCTAGAGCAACGATGTTTTGGATCCAGACTTCTGTGATATGTCACTACTCCAAAAATATTTCAAAACTTTGCCCCGCCCACTTCCGCCCCCACAAAGGGCGAAAATCTGTGGCATCCACAATTTTGACGATACGAGAAAACTAAAAACGCAGAATCGTAGAAGATGACTATATCTTCTAGAGTGCAAAATCTGAACCAGATCGTATAATTATTACAGCCAGAATCACGAAAACAATTTCACTCTTTCTCGCTCTGTCTCACTCTAACACACAGGTTTCATGGTCGGTTTTGCCAATTGCAAAATATGAGTTCAAGGATCTCAGAACCTATAAAAGCCAGAGCAACCAAATTTGGTATCCACACTCCTGTGATATCGGACCTTGACCGTTTCCTGTCCAAATTTCGCCACACCCCCTTCCGCCCCCGCAAAGGACGAAAATCTGAGGCAACCACAAATCTCAGAGACTATTAAGGCTAGAGTAACCAAATTTGGTACACACACTCCTTTAAGATGTCACTATAAAACGTATATCTCAGAATTTCGCCCCACCCCCATCCGCCCCCACAAAGGACGAAAATCTGTTGCATCCACAATATTGCAGATTTGAGAAAACTAAAAACGCAGAATCATAGATAATAACCATATCTATCAGGTTGCTGAATCTGGATCAGATCAGATCATTTTCATAGCCAAAAGGAGCAAATCAATTTGCACTGGCTACGCAGCGCCCGACGTCACGCTCAGACTGATTTTCTGTCTCTCTCGCACGCACTCTTTGTCGTGTCGTTAAATATTAGCGGCGTCTGCCGGAGGAGAGCCATACTGACTTAGTATCGGGTATAACCGTAGAGTTGCGGTGTCCGCAGCAACTCACAACGTTCCCCCTCGTTTTTTCTGGGTTGAGGAGATTTTTTTTCTATGTTGGTTAGTGTATTGCTTGGCTACGTTTCCATGCATTAAAAGAATGCAGGGAATGCGAGCAATGCAAGCTTAGCAGCATTGGCACCGAAGAGACCGAAAAGCTTCGAGCGTGTGGAACGCAAGCGTTGCGCTCTCTTATCAGCAGCGGCTGGCCGCTGCGCATGCGTTTTAGATTGGAACGAAGACAGGCGCAAAGGAGAAAATTAAAATTGGGTCACTTACGGCTTGCATACAGTGGTCCCTCGCTGAAAGGCGCCTTTCGTTGTGGAGCTGTGGAGACCCGGTTAGTGTGTACCCAAATCGGAGGGGGATTTGGAAATAGGGGGGGGGGGGGGGGGGGGGGGGGGGGGGGGGGGGTATGAAAAGGTTTTTTTTTTTTTGTCTGTTATTTTATGATTACATCGTTCAGTCTCCAACCCGCAAAAATAAATTCCGTTTTGGGAACTGGCACATTCACGCCTAGCGAGGTAGGACTGTACCTCAGAGTTAAAGAATATAAGTGCTTAAAGAACAAGAAAAATTACAATTAAAACTACACTATGCTACAAAATCTCGGTCCGGATCCGTGGCGGCGTCTTCTAGGCCGTCGCAGACAGCGAGTTAGCGGCGCATAGGGAGGGGGGGGGTAATCACGATGCCCTCGATGCCCTCTATGCGCGTACGTTAGATATGGCGCAAGGGTCAGGGCCGGTGGAGGTTATGTCGCCGGGCAGGTGGATGCTTCAACGACTCCAAAAGGGGGAAAAAAATCGCGGCCCCACACCAAGGTCGACTCCGAAGAGTACTCCCGTCAAGGGTGGGAGTTTGGTGTGGGTGGGGGCAGAACTTTGGGAGAGCCGGGTGGCTACCGCTCGGGGCCAGGGCCCTATGGGCGAAACAGAACCAAAACCACGAGGCTCAGAAAAAAATCTAAATTTTCCCTACAGGGCACTTTTACATACCGGTTTTTTCCGGGCTTTTCCACGGAGACACGAGTGTTGGGTTCTCCTGGCCGAGTTGTGGGACGCACGGGTTTGCACCAAGAACAACACTTGCTGGCGAGGCGAGGCAAATATGCACTTTTCGCCAGGGTAGTTTCTTGCCAGTTTTCTCGGCGCACGGTTATTAATTGTCGCCCGATTTTTGCGGCGCGCCCACCGGGTGGGACTTTCCCGTTCCGTTTTATTTATTTTCGGATTGTCTTTGTGGCACTTATTTGGGTTGTACTTTCTTACTTTTCTTTTATTTTGGGATTACACGTGGTCGATTGAGTTATATATTTTTTTACCGAAGCGGAGATAGCCACCGGCTGCACAGATTCAAATTTTCAAAAGAGAACGTTCTGGGGCTTTTGCACTGCTTAAATACGAGCTTACCGATCTTAAAGCTCGGCTTCGAAAGCTCCGTTGCGATGCGCTGCACAGCACTTACGGCAGCTCAGCTCAGCTGTTCCCTACCTCGAGCTTGCTTGCACCCACCCCAACTATACTATGCCCTGCAGCGCTAATTGGCCCAAGGTTATTGCATGCGATATCCGAGCACCATAGCGATAACCTATTTTGAATCGGTATTGTCCAACCGCAACCGTTACACCACCCGATAATATGCCACCGTTAGACGGAATATTAGCGGGAATCAGGATCGAATGTCTTTCGCATGAAAGGTTCCTATTTCTCGGCCCTGCAGATTTTCCAGGAGGTAGAAACAATTACCCAGTTTTTTCCGCACGCGACATTTCAGAAATTTAGGAGCCAATTTGGCATTAAAATTTTGCGTGAATTTGCTCAAGGAAAAATTTCGGTGAAATACTTCCTGACCTTCTCGGAACGACACAGGCTTGGCTCGTAAATTGTATTGAGCCACGTTGCGCTCATACGCTTTCTTAATATTGCCCTGTATATCTTTTCGAATTAGAGCTAAATTGTCTGACCTAGCTACCGGGACAATGGGTTCTTCCAGCAAGTCTAAAATCCTTCAGAAGCTTATAATCCGTCCCATGAGTGAGCATATCTAAGCCAAACAGGGCTCGATATGGGTGAACAACCTAAGGACT